>NC_137833.1:62367154-62579654 GCF_963921795.1 Nannobrachium achirus
ACTGAGGTCACAATCACGTAGGGCTCCACTGGAAGAACAACAACATATATGTGTTATATTGCGACCGTCTGTCCGTCCGTCTGTCCGTCCATCTGTCCGTCCGTCCATCTTTATATCTTTCACACCTCATACTCTGACATCATAGACCACATGAGGCTTTATGTTGAAGGGATTGTGTTAGTCCTTGTCCCTTTTATGCCCATATGGAGATCCCTGATGTCATCAATATTAAACCCATATCTGGGAATGCCCATATGTGGACATATTGTGTCAATCTCATGTGGTCTATGACTCCAGACGTCAAGTCATCTCTATATTTGGGAAAATATGGCCACATTTTGTCCAACTTAAACAACCAACCAGATCTGTGCATTTTTGGTATCAAAGTTGATCCCATGCCAAAGCACCAGCACTCGCCCAGCAGTCTGCTGTCACCCACCCAGAATTCGTGCACGCACCCATGTGTACAACCTCGACCTTTAGGCGGTGAGGTCGCTTCTCGCCCTAAGGGCATCTTACTATATTGTTAGCAGGGGGTCTTCAAAGTTTTTCAGGCCAAGGACCCATGAGAAAGATATGAAGCAGGGACCACTTAGATGAGAGAGAGATGAAGAAGGGACCCCTTAGCTGAGAGAGAGATGAAGCAGGGACCCCTTAGCTGAGAGAGAGATGAAGCAGGGGCCCCTTAGCTGAGAGAGATGACAGGCCCCCACCCACACACACACACACACACACACACACACACCCCTGCCTATGCCTTGATCCGGCCCTGGGTCAAATAAAGGCTATTGTATTTCTTTTACCTTGCACGTCTGGTTACATTTGCTAATGTCAAATAAGAGAGCGTTACGTGTGTTTTGTTCAGAGCACAGACCTGACAAAACACCAAACACAATATTGATGATGGTTAAATACAATCGTTTAAATGCTATGCATGTGTATTTTACTTTGTTATGGTCCGACTGAAAGTAGCCTACATTATGCCAAGATACAGTTGGCCCTTGGGTGTTCCCCCTCTACACCAAGCTCACAATGAATCACAGATGCATTGTGGGCTTGTAGAGATGCTATTTTAGGCTAATGTCCCCCCTCAGAATAGCGATGCTAGGGTTCAAGTGGTTCATGTAAAACAAATACAAAATTCCAATCCCCCCCCCCCCCCCCCCCTGCAGTACCTCTGAGGTCCCCTCGGGGTCCCCCAGTTGAAGACCCCTGACCTAAAGGACTGTTTTACATCCATGAGGAGATCAGTGACATCATCATTAATCATGTGTGAATAGTGATGGTTTATTAATATGATTTCATGTTATAGTTTATGAGGTGATGAGTGTTTATAGTGCTGGTCTGAGATCAGCTCACCTGTCTTCACCAGAGCATGGGAGTAGTCGTTAGCAACGTTGCCTTTGCAGTATCTCTCTGTCTGTGCTCTCATCGCAGCCATTGTTCCAGGTTGATTGTTCCAGAACTCTGCGTTCCTCAAACCGTACTCAGTGTATCCAACAAACTTCCCCACCCTGCTGTCCCACCTGTTGAACTCTTGTTTATTGAACATATATGATCTGATGTACTGTATGTCCTCCAGATCAGTGGAATTAAATGCACACTCACTAACCCAACAGTAGAGAAATCCATCTGGAAATGTAAAAAAGGGGGAAAAAAAGAGATGCATAGGCCTACATGTTCATGTTTCTATCAACTCTGTAATTGACAAGACAGACTGAAAGTGTGAATTATCAAGTAATGAAATAAAGTTTACCTGCTCCATAGAAACAGATGAAACTCAGTGAAACACAGAGCCAGAGATGAGAAGTCATGATGAATTGAGATGTTTCAGAGTTTAGTTGAAGTGTTGACGAGTTGAACACAGACTAACGCTAACTCTAACCCTTCCCAAGAAGTCTCAACCAATGAAAAAAACCCTATTCACAAACATCACTTGTTGCCAGGCAGACGATAAACCAAAAAGTACAGCTAAAAATTATAAACATGTTGATGAGTTGAGATTCTGTTGTGGAAAAGAAGATAAAACAGCCAATGAAAAAAACACTCTTCACTCAAATGTTAAAGGCAAAGATAAAGTAACAACTTGCAATAATGGCCAGTGTTTTGTTAGCTTAACCAGGTAATGTACTGTAGTCCTAAACCTCCTTCTTTATGGACAGATCTGTGTTGATTTTGGCAGCAAATTTTGATTTAATTTCAGTCAAAGTATTTTGAATGAAATTCCATTTAGTTTTAGTAATATTTTAGTCATCTGACATGTTTTCGTGTCAGTTTTAGTCGACTAAATCTACTGTTGATTTGGTCGACAATCATTATTTTGGCAGGTGTTGATGGAGTCGTAACGGTTTATTTTACACTTGGTTGAATGCTGAAAATAGACGATCTACAAGCTCACAACGCGTCGCTGCGACATGTTGTGAGCTTGTATATCTGCTATTTTCGAAGCACAACACTCAAGCGCAACCAAACATACTGTCTTTTAGTTCTTCTTCACGGGTCCAATTTTGACCTACCCGTACCCAAATGGACCTGAGAAACATTTACCCGGTGCTGGAGCCAAATGGACCCGCCTATTATTATAGTTCTGAAGAGGATGCCAGATAACCATAGTTCTGCTAACCACAGATAACAAGTCTCAGATGGAGTTCTCTGACTTTCTTGCCAGCAGGGGGTGTCAAAGATATCGATCCGCTTATACCACCCACAGGCCCAGTAAGAGCCGCTCACTCGTCTCGTCCTCGTCCCGGACGACAAAGCGGACACGGACGGAGCTGATGTGTGAGTGCTGGCGAGTGAGCGGGAGCTGGCGAGTGAGGACGGGGAGCTAGCGATTGAGGACCAGGCCAGGATTAACACTTCTGAAGGCCCCTGGGCACTGAAGCTCCAAAGGGCCCCCCTCTGTGTACGTGCTACAGGGCTCCAGACTAACTGTTTTCAGCATTTTAAAAAGTAGCTTAACGATATCAGCAGCCAGTGAACACACTTAAGACAATAACAGTCTGAGGTAAGAAACAGTGGCAGTGTGGCCACTGACAATCAAAATAAATAACAATGTACTATTATAGTACTACTATATGGTCAAAACAAACCTTAAATGACAAAATACCATTAGGGACACAATTTCTGTCTCTGCTCTTCAATCAATCAATCGATCAATCAATCAATCAATCAATCAATCAATCAATCAATCAATCAATCAATCAATCAATCAATCAATCAATATTCACAGTCAGTGTGTGACACACTGCAACATCAGCAGTGGGAGGCATATAGAATCTTTGTCTGTCTGTCTGTCTGTCTGTCTGTCTGTCTGTCTGTCTGTCTGTCTGTCTGTCTGTCTGTCTGTCTGTCTGTCTGTCCCTGTCTGTCTGTCTGTCTGTCTGTCTGTCTGTCCCTGTCTGTCTGTCTGTCTGTCTGCCCCAGTAGTTCTCCTTGCTCTTCTTTGAGGATTGCTTTAATGGGGAAATGAAAGGGGAAGTTACAAGTTGCAACTTACAACCACAAACCACACAAAGCCAAACAAGCAGCCTAAGCCCTAAGAAACCAACCTATTGGCATAAGTGCTGTAAAGTCATCCAGTCTGCCTGTCTTCCTCTCATGTCAGTAGCCTAGCCAAACACAACAAATGACCCTGACTGTCCATGATCCTGAATTCTACAGTCCAAATTTGTCACAGGTGGCAGCAGTGACAATGATAAGGCCATAATCCAGGCATATCTATTATAGCTACAGTGTGCAGTGTACACAGTGTACAGTAGCCAACATCAGGGGTTCTCAGTGTGGGTCAGGACCCCCAGGGGGGTCGCCAAATAATTTTGGAAGTCCCCAGATGATTAACTTAATGTGCAACATTGTTTTCTAACTCAACAGTAAACAAACCAACATGACATTTAAGTGTATAGATAGAGGGTATCTTCACATTTCTAAAGTGACAATTTAAGGACTTTTTAATACCTCTAAAAAATTGCAAATTAAACACTGGCCAAACCTTCAAATATCAGAGGTAGAAATTGTGGAAAATAGCCGATCTACATGCTCACAATGCCTCACAATAGAACCGTGTTATACAAAATGTAATGCCTTAACTTTTAGTGCTCAACAGGGTGGGGGGGTTCTTATCTTACATTTAGAAATACTTCTTTCTTGACTTTTTCTTGGAGAACTCCAGGATTATGTCCTCGAAACTAACTGTGACTCCACAGCAATTAAAGAGAGCGCAGACAGAAATCAGTTTCATATGCGGAGCAGCGGAGGAAAGGACTCCGGACTCTGCCCGTTTTTCGGAGATCAGTGTCAACTGTCATCAGATTCCGTGTCAAATAGGACACCAAAGCAGCCATGTATCTCTTTGTAGGCATCCAGACGTTTGTACAGTCCTGAGAGCAAATTGTCAAAACGTTTTACTACCACTGTCTGAGAACCACCTCGTTGTCATAATTATGTGGCGAGTCTGTGTCACCATGACAGCTTTGATGTCAAAATGCCCTCGCAAAGAGGCAACAACATGTGCAGGGATTGCAATAAGGTCGGCCCATATCTCTTCTGTAGGGCTTTACTTGTAGGCTGGAATCGCTTTACCACGGCTGCTTCCCTCTTCTCTTTTTCCTTTAATTTTTCTTTCCTCTTAGGGAGGGGTCGATTTTTATTGAGGGGTGTTACTGGAGAAATTGTATAAGCCCTGATATAAAATGCCATGACCATCCCTCTCAATTGAGGGAAAAATCAATGACCCTCCCCTGGCATTAAAAAAAAAAGATTGACCCTCCCCTAACAACATGACATTTACCACAGTAAAATTATGCCTAAAACCTTAACTTATAGTTAGGGCTGTCGAGACGATTAATCATACACCTCCCAGATAGCAAAACCTAATTGAATCAACGTTCTGTTTTTGGTCAGGCTCAAGATTGAACCAACATTGATGTCCCGCATTGAAAAGAGAACCTGTTGCTCGTTATGATCAAAATGGAAAAAAAATTGAAATTTCAATTAATCTAGACAATGAATCAATGTTGATTCAACAATGATATGATCAACATTGAAATAATGTTGAATTGCATCAACATTGATTCAGCATTGCATTATACATTGGGGGCGGCATAGCTCAGGGGTAGAGAAACTGGTATTTGAGCACGAAGGGTATAAATCCCGAAGGGTTCCCAGTTCGAATCCGGGCTCCCCCTGAGTTAATGTCGAAGGGTCCTTGGGCAAGACTCTGAACCCCTAATTGCCTCCGGTGAGTAGGTTGGTGCCTTGCATGGCTTCCTCCGCCACCGGTGTATGAATGTGTGTGTGAATGGGTGAATGTAATGCACAATCTATGTAAAGCGCTTTGGATTAAAAGCGCTATATAAATGCACCATTTACATTGAAACAATGTTATTAAAGGGCCATTTCAGCACTTTTTTTCAACCTTCCTCTTAAAGGAGTAGTTCACCCCCAACATGACTTTCTTTCTATTGATTACTCATGCCATGGAGACTTGAGTTCAATAATATCTTTGGGTTTTTGTCGCATTCCTCAGACAATAATTTGATTACAATAAATATACCCCCTTTGATTCTGGATGGGGACCCAAATGCATTTGGGTCCCCATCCAGAATCAATGGGGGTAAATTTACTATATTCTTTTTGTCCTAGGACTGTTACAAAAACCTGAAAAATATTATTGAACTCAAGTCTCCATGACATGAGTAATCAATGAAAAAGAAAGGTCATTTTGGGGGTGAACTCCTCCTTTAATATGCCTCAAATAATGCCAAAATAATCACTTTAATGTGACATCATGCCATATGTCTGAATGGTAGTGATGTCACTGATGGATGACCAAGTTTACCTCTGCAGAACTTTAACACCAAATAGAGTCAAGTGATTATTTGTGGCTTAAATTAGGCATATTAAAAACAGAGGAAGGATGGAAAATGCTGAAATGGTTCATTAAGAATGCTTACTGCAGTGGCTCTCAACCTTTTTATACAAAGACCCCACTTTATAGGAACACTTTTGGGGACCCCAAACTTGATTATAATCATGCGATTAAAGGGGCATATTCAAATATGATGGGAGCTTGCAGATCGGCTATTTGCAACATAATCTTTGTAAGAAACCAAGGTTGAGAACAACTGCTTTACTGCATGCTCTATGAACAAAACAAACAGACAAATTATTCATTTGGTCGTTTATTCAAGATTTCACATTTTAGCAGACAACAATATACTTTTAAAGGTTTCCTGCCTTCAACATGTTACTCACAGTTTTCAAATGATCCAACTCCCATGAAACCGCTGGCCTCAAACTCCAAACCTTTGTCCTTTTAGCCCTTTGGCCTTTCTTGCCTTGTACCCCGCCATTCCTCTCTGGTGTGTAACACAGCTACTTCTGCAGTGCATCCTGGTATTGCAGTTCAGTCAACTTGCATTCAAATTTACAAACAGACGCTGGGGAAAAAGAAGGAAAAAAACACACACACACACACACACACACACACACACACACACACACACACACACACACACACACACACACACACACACACACACACACACACACACACACACACACACACACACACACACACAGGTTATTAAGCAGCAGTGGGCATGTTCCATTCCAAAGTGACATAAAATGTCCAGTGTGTCCTATGTAGTGTATTAGATTTTCATGCAGCCTTAAAGGAGCACGTAAGACATTTTCAACCCCATCTCACAATAATGCTCGTAAAAAATGAGAGATCAGAGATCTCCATTATGTCCATAAATGTATTAGTGAATTTTCCCCATTGAATTGAATGGGGAAAATTCAAAAGGCAAGACAGAATTCATTTGAAAGTGTGCCTTGCATCACGGCAACCACACTTGCAATTTCTGTCAAATTGTCAAATCTGTTGTAAAGTAGTAAACCTAGTATTTGTAGATGCAGACTCACCAACATGCAGTTGTGCATTAGTGTGTCCTTGAAGGCCCTCTTCGGTCCCTTTCCCGACCAGTTGAAGATGCAGGCCTGACTGTTGGTCATGGTAGAAAACATTTGCCTGATCATACTTTTTTGAGTTGATCCCTTCGACTTAGATTATCTAACAGATTAGATAGAAAATGGTTAGTGAGGGTTAGGGTACAGTGTGCCCTGTCAATAGGACAGTATTTAAGTATAATTGTAATGAATTTTATGACATTTCTATTACCTCTAAGAAATGGTTAGTGTGACATTTGCTTCACCTCCATGAGTAGCTAATCCTGGTGTTTTTGTTGGCAGCAATGTCTTGAAGAAAAATAATTGGGTTTACATTACATTTTCAATTTAGAATAACACTATACAACTCACATATCTTTTGCACCCCTAACTTTTAGAAATCATTAAGTACTTAAATGTGCCTAAAGCCTAAACAACACTGTGACAAAATTACATAGAAAAACATGACAAAGACTCTAAAGTTTTTAAATGCAGAAACGTTAAGAAATGTATCAGAAAATGATAACTTGCCTTGCAACATTTGACTGGGCTCCCCTCCATGGAACGTTCCCTGTGGTGTTACAGCTGAACCTTTAAGAAACCAACAACATAGCATCAGCATTGCACATTTGGTCACAGTGTATGTGGGAAGGGGGGAATGGAAATATAGGCATACCTGGGCCAGGTGATCTGAAGTCAGCTGATCTGGAGCCATGTGCGTAGCTGTCATCATTGTTTATATTAAACAATTTTGCAAAAATAATACTAATACTAATAATTGAGATAAATAAGAGAAATACGAGTTATTGGCATTCCTGGAGTTATTGGCATTTCTAGAGAAATACGGACAGAATTTACAAAATAAGACCATTAAAGTTGTTCCATGTTCCTAGCGCATGCCTGGTGGAAAGATAAATAAAATATAATAATAAGTCTTAAATAAGTTAGAGTTTGTGCAATAGCCACAGCAACTGTTGAGTATAAAAAGGCTCTTGTTGACACAGGGACAACATACAATTCTTTACTTAAAATATATTGTTGTCAAATTACATCATGCCAACATTAACAGCTCCATGCAAAATAGTCACACTGAAGAAGCTACTGTAGCCTATACACTCAACTTGACATTTAAACCCATTTAACAGTTCCATCAAGTAAGGTCTCCTAATCCAACCACCACCTATTGAAACAGACAGGAGACACAATATGAGACACATATAGAAGCATATTAGTCTACTTACTATCATTAGACTCCAACTCTGCCAAGTAGCTTCCAAAAAAGCCTACAATGAGAGAACAAAAACATGAACTATGCTCTAACATTTACAATACAGTATGTCCACCCTGAGGTAGTAATGGGGAGGGCTTCACTTACCATTATTAGGCTGGTTAATGACTAAACATCCTCAGAGCAGCTTCCTCCAGAGGCTAGAGGGGAACAACATGAATATTGGATGCTATAACTTTTGAACTCATATCACAAGACTGATATGTTTGCATTTGTATTAACTAAATGTTTATATATTAAAGCTCTCAAGCAATTAGATTTTGTTAATGCCATTTGAAAACTTTAGTTACTTGATTATTATTACAAAACATATATTAAACACGTCAATTCTATATACATTTCAGCAATCTGAAAACAGCAGATCTACAAGCTCACAATGTGTCACAATGTTGCGCATTGTGAGCTTGTAGATCTGCTATTTTCAAAGGATTAGTATACAGTAAATGTGAAAACATAGAAATGAACATTCTGCACAATGAGTACTTTTACTTTTGGTACTTTACGTACATTTCTATCATTTTATATACACAGACAAACAAATAAAAATACCTTTTCATCCCAAAACAGGCTAACAAAATGGCAAGCATATAATGCTATTTTGCCAATAAGGCAAGCTACAAACTCCGGACTAAGATGCAACACAATAATTCACAAATGAAACATTTAGTCAAACAATGTCAGCCAGGTGATGCTATATGAACAGCAAAATTAATTATATTGTCAAGAACTTACCAGTTCTTCTCACACACAAGCCAGGACAAGCCACACTGGTGCTACAGCAACTGTTTGAAATTTGAAAAACCAAGTCACATGAGATCTTGTGGGTCTCGCGAGATCTCACAAGAGGGAGGGGAGGGGGGGGCACCACACACATTGAAACCATGTCAATTCAATGTAGGGCATTTCAACATTGAAAAGTCACCATTTATACTAAATTGATTCAACAAAATGTTTTCAATTGTTGAAATGGTATGTGTAATTAAACATTGAATCAACATAGCTTTTTGAACCTCAACCAAAAATAACCAATCTGACCAAAATCCAACATTGAATCAATGTATTTTGCTATCTGGGCTAATTCCAGTTCACTGCAATGTAGTTAATTTCAATTAAGCTCTCACTCCAGTCAGCTGGTCTGAATGATAAAATGACATAATAGGCTATAGAATGGGTCTTCAGCCAAGCAGTTGTGATGAAAACGTAGTCCTGTGCTTTCTTATTCTCCTCACCTCAAATTAAACGCTGGATTATTTACTTTCTTCAAATTGACTGGATCCAACACACAAGGTAACATCCATGTCTTTATCCATCACAATGTTTTCACATCAGACAAAGTAGCCTAATCACTCAAACCTATGTGTGACCAAGTTTAACATCTTCATGAAGAAGTTAGAGTGCACTGTGAGATGAGACCTTTTTGTTTTTGGACAGATGCAACATCTCTAGCGAGCTCTCTCCCTCTCTTTTTGCTTTTTGAGAGAGAGCGACTGCAGCGACACACACACACACACACACACACACACACACACACACACACACACACACACACACACACACACACACACACACACACACACACACACACACACACACACACGCGCACACACACACACACACACACACACACACTGTCTGTTTGCATATGGCCACATTCTCATAATACAATTCGGTTTAGTCGTGCGAATGGGAGGGGTGAAGTTGCCACATTCTTGCATATTTAATTGATACGTTTGCCCTCACACTGCATCCGAAACAAGGAATCACTGAGACTGAGTCCACGTCTGTCCACGGGACATGTATGTATCCAAGCTGCATAATAATGCCTCCTCCATCTCCCTGTGTTTATTAATTCTTCAAGTTCAACTCACAATGTAACCACAGGACCCCTGCAAAATTGCGGCGCAGGCGTTAGCCTATTTATCTGTGGTCGACGGTCGTTAACGGGCGATCAAAAAATAAAACCAGCGGCGGCCGGAGGGACTCGCAAAATCTACCAGCAATAAACCAGACAGCAAATACTTTTAATAGCAAGATATGAATATCTACGAAGATGAGGACGTCTCTCTCTCTCTCTCTCTCTCTCTCTCTCTCTCTCTCTCTCTCTCTCTCTCTCTCTCTCTCTCTCTCTGCCTCTCGTCTTGCCGGCTCCATCTGTTTATAGATGGTAGAATTAGATGGTAGATAGTAGGAAAACATGAACGCTATAACGCTAAATGCTCATACGATCTGATTAATAATCATGAAATATCGTCGTGCACAAACATTTGAGAGCATCTCCCCGCTCTGTGCTCATTCAAGCACTGATTGAGAGACTGAAGTTCCGCACTTCTGTGAAGCGCGTCAGTGATAGCTCGGCTGTACCATTGAGCAGGGCCAGATTTACCCATCAGGGTGCCCGGTGCTTGGACCGAGTTTTGTGCCCCCCCCGGCTCGCCCCGCCCCGCCCCACCGGGGCGCCCGCCTGAACGGTGATCATACTGCGCCTCTTTGACTCCTCAACAATACACATTATTTATTGTACAATACAAACGATATTTCCCATTCCTAGGTTTAACAGGTGGTCAACCCAATTCAAAGGAGCTTTCACATTGCAACATTTCAACACTCACTTGCTTGTGGCACTCGTTGTTGGTGTGGTGTTGGTGGAACCACATCATCATCTGTGCTGCTATCATCATTGTTGGCAGGTTTACCTGAGGGTTGGAATATAAATAGCTGTTGACTGACTGACTGCTCTCCAATGTAGGCTACAGTACGTACATTGTATAGAACACAATTCAATGTGTGAGCTTTATTGGCATGAGAAAACATACGTTAAGTTTAAATTGCCAACACTATAACACTCACTTGTAGTCTGTGGCACGTGTGGGCATGGGAGCAGTGGCATGACTGGCATCACATCATCCCCTGTGCTGCTGGTGGGTTTACCTAAGGGTTGTAATATGTAGATCAATTATCTGTTGACTGACTCAACAACACACACATTCATTCATTTCTATGTTTAACAGGTCAACACAATTCAAAGGATCTTTCACATGAAACCATACAGTAGGTTTACATGCAACACTATAACACTCACTTGTAGTCTGTGGCACATATGGGATAAGATATCAATATAAAATAACTGTTGATCAAAAAAGCACAGCACTGTTGCATACAAGGTCTGCTAAGATGATTTTAAACCCAAGAAAGTCTTATGTCGTCCTTTGTGCAGTGCAGTGCTCAATTCCTTTTGGTAAATTAAGCTTTGATGATTTATTATTAATTAGAATATAACTCAAATGGAATTGAATGATTGCACTCTATGATTGCACTGGCAGTAAACTCAAGACCCGCGTGACGCAGCCAATCTGCAATCACAGTTCCACGCACGTGATTGCTGGCTGCATTATAATATGCCTAAATAAGCTTAGTCTTTTCTAGGATCGCCTTTTAGTAGACCTTGTACCAGTGAACTGTACCGTCATGAAACTGTACCTTTTCCTATGCAAACTTCTAATAAAGTCTTCAATCAATCAATCAATCAATCAGTGCCTAACTGACTAAATAACTTCCAATATGAAAAGAGAATATGGATATTGAAATCATCGATCCCCCCACAAGGCTTTATGAACGGCTCTGACCCTAAAAATGTAAGTAAAAACACACACACACACACACACACACACACACACACACACACACACACACACACACACACACACAAAGACCTCACATACAGTGTTGCCGTGGTCTTGGGTCGCGCGCCCCCCTAAATTCACACTTCGACAACTGTTTTAACAAAGAAACGAGCCTATTATGCATATCAATACATCTGTATAGTAGGTGTTGAGCGACTTCGCGACCCCCCGAACATTGAATCACCACTGCTCACATACATTGCTTGTTTGTATAAACTCCATCCATGTAACCACACACCCTTAAACAGGCGAGAGACTGCCCAAAAACATTATGTTTAATGTATACATTTGTATTAATTACCATCATCATCATCATCTGGTGGTTGTGTTCGAGAGCGAGACTTCACGCCGGCTGCCGCGGCGTCTTGGGGATGACACCCGGCTTGTGTGTGCTTGTCTCCCGGGGCTGTGTGGCCATCAGCGTCGCTGCTCGTGGAGGCAGTCAGTGGAGCTCGAACTGACACAAAAACACTCTTGCTTAGGAGTCCAGCTTGTCTCTTACGTTTCTTTTCGTAATCTTTTCTTTTTTGGCTCCCACTTGCCTGTTTTCTAAATGCTGGGGAATCATTCTCTGAGTCTGTACACACAAGTGAAGTGGGGTAAACAAGGAAGTTTGAGTGATTTCGCACGAAGGAACGTGCCCCGAACGTGCCAAGCCAACGGACTGCTGGGAGTGTCACATGATCAGGGCCGGATTTATCGAAGGGCACACACACACACAGGGCACACACAGGGCACACACACACACACACACACACACACACACACACACACACACTCTCTCACACACACACACACATACACACACTTCGATAGTAGATCCTCGCTGACCGAGCAAAAAAAAAAGAAAAAAAAGAAAAGGGTGCCCTAGGATGGTGCCCCCTTGTGGTGGTGCCCGGTGCTGCAGCACCTTCAGCCCGTTCATAAATCCGGCCCTGCCATTGAGGAGAAAGCGGAGGGTGGTATCATTGTTGTATTTTACTACAGCGTTCCTTAATTAAATAATAGTATTATTGAAAGGAACGCTGTAGTAAAAATATATATAGGCCTATAAAAACCTGGACTATTTTTTTATTCAAAATCGCATGACCCTCCCTGACACTCAAATTAAAATAGCATCACCCTCCCCGAGATTAAAACCAAAATAGCATGACCCTCCCCTAAAATCCTCCTTGGGAGGGGGGGTCAAAATTAACGACCCCTGCCTTAGCAGCGGTTGTTTGTTGTCCATTTTGCTTCCTTCTTTGATTTTAGCACGTTCACTCACTAGTCACCTGCCTGCCTCTTCACTGGCAGCTGGGCAGCACCTGACCTTGCATGTCACACAGCCCACCCATCTTGAACAAAGCCAATATGCTGTATTGCTGCTGCAGCTCAGTGTGCACTCACTGTGCTGCCAGGCCGAGCGCTGGTGGACATTGTACTACATCTCAACAATAAAACACAAAATCAGGGGGTTGGGGGCTTCATCTTATTTATTTCATTCGGATTAGATAACAACTAAATGGCTGGGGTCATTCTTTTTTTTTTTTGCCACCCTGGAGGGCCCCCTGATGCCAAGGGCCCCTGGGCACGTGCCCAAGGGGCCCATATTGAAGATCCGGCCGTGTTGAAGACGGGCTGTGAGCGGACGGGAAGACATTCTCACCCCCACTGTGTCTCACACAGTTACTGAGGTTAGGGTTAGAGTTTGGGTTAGGGTTAGGCATAGTCTCCTGAGGTTAGGGTTAGGGTTTGGATTAGGGTTAGGTGGTTGTTAGAATCCACGTTGTCAAAGAAAAAAGCACAAAGAAAGTGGGCTTCCACGTTGTCAAAGATAAAAGCACAAAAGAAGTAGGCATCATTAGCCAGGTTTCGCTAGCTCAGTCCGTAGGGCAGCATGGCTATAATCACTACAGCCGGGGTTCGCTTCCATTCCAAGGAGCTAAATATTCGAGTCAACATGTGTCGGCACATGCGCATAACACTCGTCACCATCTGTCGCCTCGTCCGGACGAAAACGAGGAGAAAGAGCGGCTGCCTCTTCACAGGCCAGTAGTGGAGTAGAGTCTTTCAAAGCAACACTGAAGAACGGAATCCGTGCTCACCTGGCCCAAGGCTGTGCATTCCATGAGGCACAAAGTCTTATCACCAGTGTTGGGGAAGCTGCTTTGGAAGTGTAGCTTGTAAAGATACAAGTAGCTCACCATGGCAATAGCTTGATCAAGCTACATTCATACCCCTGGAGAATGGAGAATGTAACTTGTAAAGCTACAAGCTACATAGAAAAGGTGTAGCTAAAAAGGTAGTTACATTGAGAATATACTGTACATGTGGTGTAAACATTAAAGTTTTTTCTGTAGAGGCACCCACGTCCAATGTCATGGATTTAGTCATGTGGTATTTCTCTGGAACTGGATGAAAACATTCCAATGATAAGTCCCAGAAAGGACGCACAGTGATTGGCCAGTAGTCACATGACTGGCAGCATGGTCTCCGACAATCCCGGAATTCCGGACTACAGTTGTGGCGCGTCGCTCCAATGAACAGCAGCGGTGAATGAGGTATCTAGCTTTTTATATCTGTATGGCAGAAGGGTTGTCCATGTGCTTAACCTGGGTGACTGCTCTCCATTCCGACATGTCTCCACTCCGACAGTGACTTCTTATTGTCGGAGTGGCAGCACTTCCATAGAGGTTAGGTTTAGGGTTAGGGTTAGAGATAGGGTTACCTGTGATGCAAGCTAGTTTGTGGTGCCCTCTACAGGTAGGGACATGGCCAAATATGGGGTATACAATATAGTATACTCGGAGGCAAAAACGGTACTGAGAATGTTCAATAAGAAGTCACTAGGTTGAGTCTCTGAGCGTTTGTTTATTTAACGAACATAGCAAAAGTGTGTGCTAGTCTACTGGCAGTCCAATGGACTGTCACCAGAATAAGACACTTGCATACATGTCCGGGTGCTACAGTCTAGTGACAGCACATGGCTGTCACTAGAGAATCACACAGAATATTAGAACACTTACAGTATATATTGGCTGGCCCTGCCCCTTAAGCATAAGGGATGGACCATACAAACAGGTTTGGTTACATACATTGACTGGTCATTGCACAGAATACAATACATGATAATTACAAGGAAACAGAGAGTGGGCAGCGGGTGGACTAGACGGTCCACCAAGTTAGATTAGTATCTTCTGGCTTTGAAGGTTTAGTGCGTGCGTGCGCGCGCGCGTGTGTGTGTGTGTGTGTGTGTGTGTGTGTGTGCGTGTGTGTGTGTGTGTGTGTGTGTGTGTGTGTGTGTGTGTGTGTGTGTGTGTGTGTGTGTGTGTGCACGTGTCCCCCAGTTCCTCAGGGTGATACAGCTTCCTATGAGCCTGGGTGCAGGCCTCGTCATAGAGTGACCACACAGGTTTCTGGTAGTTTCCTGACGTCACTGTATAAGATCCGTGTGCATGAAATAGCATCCATTGAAACATATTTAGACCACATTATACTGTGTAATATAATTGTACAAATTGATATATAGTTACATAAATGTACTGCCGTAACAGTAGAAGTTAAAAAGCTTTTGGAGTTTCCCTCAATAGACGCTCAATAGACACCCACAAGTCTGAGAAGGCATTTACAGGTGATATGGAGTAACAATACCCTGTTTGATGGTCATTGTCAAGACTATCTGTGCCGAAGTTGGTAGGAGAAAAAACAAACAAAACTTGTTTAGGCAACAAACTGTGACATTTGTAGCATGTTTGGCTCCCCCTATGGGTAGTGTGAAATGTTTTTTATCGGTGTGTGATTACAATCCGGGGCAGATTGGATTGGCTTTCCAGGATTTGTCCGGATTTAACATGAAGCAAACACGGAAATAAAAGCTCCTATGATTGGCCGCTAGTTGTACTCTTCTGGTACCACAAGCATTATGTTCTCAATAGGATTCCATTCATTTCCCCCAAACTTTTACATTCGATTTTCTTACCTTAATAAACATTGTCATAAATACTTTATGGTTCCTGTCACTAGTTTCAATCACCATGATATGGGTTTTGTGAAAATATGGTCCCATTTATGTTATAATTGATGTTATAGCAGGGTATGCTGTAGGAGGGGCTTGTGATCATAGGCTTGTGATGATTCTTCTTCGTTTGCTTTATTTTCGTCAGGCTCAACATATTTACCCAAGTATCCTTATTAAGGTTGCACGTGACCGTTGGCAGCCAATAGCATTCCCTGAGTACCATTAATACAATTATGGCGGACCCATATGAGGGCAAAAAAACATCATTTTCACTCTGATAGAAACCAATGGGTCACGTGACGGTTCGAATCCCACCGTCCATATTTTTTTACGGTCTATGTTCCGTACTGCAAATTGTAGCCAATCGGAATGGAAGCTGAAAAATCAGACGTTGATCACATGACTTCAGAGAGAATTGTTTTATTCATCAATTTGTTGTATTTCTTTTTTATTGTACGATCTACAGTACAAGAGTTATAGGCCTCAATGTGAAGGCAAAAATACATTCTGTCCCAGCAATTTCAACCTAGCGGAGATAATGAAAAGACAAAACCCTGTTATCCTACATCCTATACAATAACTTCTAATTTATGATGTTACAGTTACAGATTAAATGATTAAATGAACACAATATTGACAGTGTCAGCATTGTTTTAGTTGCATTGGTTTCCTCTGATGAGGAAGAAGGTTCCCATGGCCACCCCCAGCAGACCCAGGGTCAGCCCCACCCCACAGAACACATCTGGACCCACACTGGGCTGGTCCTGTTCCACAGCTGGAGAGAAACACACACACACACACACACACACACACACACACACACACACACACACACACACACACACACACACACACACACACACACACACACACACACACACACACACACAATATATATTTACATCACTTGTGGGGACATTACATAGACTTCCATTCATTTTTATGCAAGTCCTGTGGCCTTACCCTAACCTCTATCCCTAAACCTAACCCCTAACCCTAACCCTAACCTTAAACCTAACCGAAACCGTTGTGGGGACCTACTATTTTGTCCCCACACTGTCAGAGGTCCCCTGCAGGTGACTGTGTGAACATGCGTTTAGTCCCCATAAGTATAGCTTGACAAACTCACACACACACACGCACGCACGCACGCACACACGCACACACACACACACACACACACACACACACACACACACACACACACACACACACACACACACACACACACACACACACCTTTATTTGTTATTTGAATCCACAAATTACATTTAATTTTAAAGAGAAACAAACTCAACAGGTTGATAGGGTTCATGTACACTTAAAGGTGATACACCATGAATTTTCACTTTTCCTATTTTAAAACCTTTTTTTGGGCTCCCACTAGCACCTTCTATCCTCACAAAGTCCCATTTCTGACCATTGTGTCTTCAGTCTTTCTCTGTTTTTGGGAGGGCAGAGGTTAAAAGCTTTTCCCGGGTTCTCAGAACAGGCTGTCCTGAATTGCTGCCGTCGCTGACGTCAGCGACGACACTCTACTTGCATTTGCCCTCCCCGCCCTTCAGGGTCTAAACCAGAAGAAGCAAGCTGTCAAAATCCCATATTAAATAACCTGCCACAAATGCATGTCCAATAAGTAAACAATCTAATGTCAGATTAACATACACAAGTGTACTAGTTATATTTTCTAATTACCTCAGGTGCTTCTGAATTGTTCCAGTGTGTCAGTGTAATCCATGCCGTTTATGCACTGTCTGTGTTTGTCTGTTGACGACTAGTCGCAACGCTTCCATGTTCACACTGCTACTAGCTGGAACTGCGTGAGCTCAGCTGAGCTGTGCCTACCCAAGTGGATGATCCGTTGATTTTGAATCTGTTTGCGACACTGACTCACTACTCAGTCAATACTCTGTGTCTCGCGACTGTGAACCGGATCGCATCGTTCTTTTAAAAGAGCCGTTCAAGAGAATCGAATCGTTCGCGAACGGCTCATCTCTACATGCCGACGGGGGCTGGGGCAGCGTCTTCTATCGGTGTGCATGCAGTGCTTTGCAGACAACGTTGTGTTACGTGCGTTGTCCCCGCACCGGAAACACTGTGTATCGTGATAACCCTGCTATTCTACAGTGACAATAAACATCTTATCTTATCATAGGTGATTCTGCAAGCCCTGCTTACACTTCTATATGGAACAATGAGCAATATGAGGAGGCTTATTATAGACTATAGGCTTATTATTATTCCTTTAGGATTAGCCTACAATCATATTTCATGTTACAGGTGTAATACTGTAGCCTAATTCAGGTGTAGGACCTGTAGTGTTTGTATTGCGTGCCTGTGTCTAAATGCAGTTTTCTATGCATTTTCTTTTTTTTGGGACATAAACAATATGATATAAATACTTTTTAAATGCATGCTGTTTCACCTTTAAGGATACACATGACACCTTCTTCTCCTCCACACAGACAAGCTGTCTAGAACTGCTGAAACAGATCAACATTTAGACCGTTGTTTGGCCTTGATCTTTGTCATGCCAGCTATTGTTAGGCCACTTGTGGTCAGTTTACGTAAATGGCCCAGGATTCCAAATATGAGTATTGAGAAACTACACCTGTACCCAAAGTCTGTTATGATTCTTGGTTGGTACTTAGAGTGCTTATCTTGGAAAGCCTGGTCCATTTACAGATGGAAAACACATCCCACCTCCAGAATCAGAACCTCTCTGTGTCAACAAAACAACATCTGGTGTATTTGGGATGCCAGCAAAGCCTAACACAACCAAACCAATCCAGTAACACTCTGGAATGTTTATACAGTGCTGCACTGGATGGCAAACATTTTTAACTGCATCGGACACTATGTCGACAATGCGGTTGTGGCGAGCAATGCATACGTTTTTAAATGCACTTCTGCCGTTTGTTATGTGTGCACTGGAATCTAGATGTTGTTCAGAATCATTCAAGGTTCAAGGTTGCACCTTATTGTTAGGTATTTTTTGTTTGGCTTCCTTCAGACAATGCAGTGGTATATACAGTATATAGTAACAGCAAACAATAAAATAACAGCAAAACAACAAAAACAACACATCTAAAAAGATAGTAATGGTAATGATGATGACGTAGGAAAGACAGAGAGTGCAAAAGAGCAAAGAGAATGAAAAAAGCATCCTCAGCTGTACGTGTGCATGAATTTTGGTATATTGTATACATCATGATGGTTAATACAGAGTGGACTATGGATGTCTTGATACCAGATTGACATATTGTACTTGGTTGGTAATATGTGCAGTCTTGCTTTGATGGTGATTTCTTTTAATGAGTTTTGCCGGAAAAGATGTGCAGTGATTGGCCAGTACAGTCACTTTGATTGGCAGTTGTGTCGAATGCTCACCCGAAAACATGATTTACGAGAGTCCTTGTGTGGGACAAACAAAACATGGAGTCTGCTGGGGTAACTGCAGGGTATTTCTGCCTAATAGATCCCATGGACAGACACTTGGGATCAATATACAGTAAGTAGAAAAATGAGCCTAGATGGAGATCCTAAACTCAAAGTAATTGTGTTCTCACCCCACAGTCTGGTCTCAGGGCTGCTCAGTGATTGGTGGTTGACAGTACAGCTGTAGACGTCTCCCTGCTCTGGAGTGAACTTCAGTCTGGAGATCTGGTTGAAGGTCCAGTCATCGTTGGGGTACGGGACGCTGGTAGTGATGTCATCAGTCAGGTTGAGGGTGTTCCTGGTCCAGCTGACGCTGATTGGAGCAGGATAGAACCCGGTCACATGACAGATGAGAGTGTTGGCCACACCCACCACCACATGGTCTCTGGGATAGATGGAGCTGCTAGGTTCTTCTGTAGACACAGAGAATACACAGAAAATACACAGATGTTAACATAATTTTTACGAGATAAATCAATTTGTGTGAATTTCATAACATTGGCCTGTATGCAAAACCGGATTTCCCGATTGAGTTATCTCCCGTTGCATTATGGGAATTAGATTTTTTTTTTTAAGTTGTGCCTGTATCGAGGGTGAATCTCTGCATAAATATCATGTGAGGGTTCAAAGATCCAAAGGTCACAGGTGGGTCGGGCCACCCGACTATTTTCAAACATGCTTGATATTTATCAAACACGGCACAGCGGGGGACCGAGAGAAACACAGCCGCAATACTGACATTAAGGGCGCTGTGCAGAGAGACCACATGCATGTGCGCACGCACACACGCACGCTTGCACGCACGCGCGCGCACGCACACACACACACACACACACACACACACACACACACACACACACACACACACACACACACACACACACACACACACACACACACACACACAGCCAATGTGAAAAGGATGGCATTTGTCCCCTCGACCTATTGGGAATTTGCATGCAAATTTTCACGGAAATCTCAAGCTATTGTACGTGCATGATTTGAGGCAGATCAATAGTGCAAACTCTGGAAGCCAATGATAGTCAATTAGGATGAAATGTGTAATATCGGACAGATCTGTCTTGATCACATGACTATAGATTTTGGGATAAAATCTGAAGGAGTAATATGAAATAAAAAATAAGCCGGCCTCCTCGTAGCGCTATAAAAGACAGTGGCACATGTGGCCTCTATATGGAGTAGGAACTATGGGGCTGTTAAGTATGACATCATTTTGTAGGCAGAGGAGAATTTCTGCCCCCAGTTTCCGTGAATCTTTTTACTATTTTTACTATTTACAATTTTTTCTTCTCTTTGTTGTTGAAAGGAAAGTGTTAGAATTATACTTTAGTCGTTATTTTTGTCTCGGATCTGTTGAAATAGCGAGGGACAGAAAATGCTCTGGGGGCAGAGTTCTCCTCTGCCTACAAAATGATGTCACAGCTTAAAAGCCCCATAGGTCTCACTTTGCTCTTGCAAGTCAAAGTACAAGGTGCTGGATAAAGGCCCTATATAAATGTTTTTCTTTTTCTTTCTTTTTTTTGTACACACCCATTTCCAAGCCTGATCTACAAGCCTACAATGTGGCGTGGATGGGACACGTTGTGGTCTTGGAGATCTGCTGTTGCGACACATAAATCCACATTTGTGTGTGTGTGTGTGTGTGTGTGTGTGTGTGTGTGTGTGTGTGTGTAAAGAAATTATAATAAAAATGTATAATAATTATATAAGTAATTATATATATAGATATAGATAGATAGATAGATAATATTTAAAATATGTTCAGTAGTAGTGTAATAGTTATTGTAGTAATAGTTGTGTACCTAGTTCCACGGGAGGGTTCTTGTAGGCTGAGCGAGAGATCTCCAGATTGTATTTGCAGACCTGCTGCTGTTCCACAGCATCTTGATAAGCTCCTTCATAGTAGGTGATTGGATCAATGAACTTAGGCTGAGGCATCTCCTCCTTCCCCTTGGTGAAGTCAGCATACCACATCACCTCTCCATCCAGACCATACATCTTCTCTTTATCGGAGTCTGAACAGCAAGTGACAGCAGTCTCCTTATGTATGACTGGAAAGAAAACAAAGATGACATTGATTTAATTACTTGAAATGAACAAAGTTCTTCAAAGTGTTAAACATGTTAAACAATCCTGATTGGTTAAAGTTCAATATGAAGTGAGAACATTCTTCATCTGTGCGTGCGTGTGTGTGTGTGTGTGTGTGTGTGTGTGTGTGTGTGTGTGTGTGTGTGTGTACACAAAGTATAGGCCTATATTTGATGTCAAATCTACTCACCTCCTGGGATGGCTTTGACACGAAGTACAGAGGAGAGGATGAGGAGGGTGGCTGAGATCTTCATCATCACTGATTAATGTGAACTGAACTGATCACAATAATCACTACAAACAGATCAATAATCAGGTGTTGACTCAAAGAGAAGCTCTGATGACTGGCACAGAATGGGATGGTCTGTTCTGTAGTGGAGAAGAATCGGCCAATCAGATTAAAGATAGGCTGTTGCATCATCTGTGTCCGGGAAGACACCTTTCTAGATTTATTGAAGAGAAACATAGTTAGAGATGCATAAATAAAGATAATCTGTGCTAATTTTCATTTTTAATTGTTATGTTTTTTGGTATAGATTTCCTCCCCTTCGACAGGATTATGAGTAGTGTCCGACCGATAGACTTTTTTTGAACCGATACGATACAAGAGAGGGGGGCCCATCACCGATACCGATACGATACCGATATAAAATATTTAAAAAAAAAAAAAAAAAAAAATGACCAAAAAAAAAAAAAAAAAATTTGGAAAAAATAAAATTGAAAAAAAAAAAAAAAATGATTTTGAAAAAAAAAAAACGTTTTTTGAAAAAGAAAAATGGCTGCCAACTCGGGAAACTTGGGCGGGGGCAGCAAATGAGTTATTATTATTATTATTATATTTTTACACAGAATCCAGGAGCATTGACAGGCCTGACATTGACAGGCCTGACAAGGCTCGGCTGACACAAACACAATACGTTGTCAATTCACCATACAGTAAAGGAGGAGGGGAGCGCACTTTTTATGATCTATATACCAGTTTGCTTGTTTCTCTCGCATAAATCTGGCAACACTCTTCTTTCCACTGTCCACAGTGTTTTGTTTTATATACCAGTTTGCTTGTTTCTCTCCCATAAGTCTGGCAACACGCTTCCTTCCTCCTCTCTCCACTGTCGTGTCCACAGTTTGGCTAATGGCTAATGCTAGCTCCGGTAGAACTGGTCATTCTAAACTCTATAAAGGGAATTAAAAATGCTATCCTTAGATCGCCAACAAGTGCTGTCCCTATACTCCCATGGACATTGTTTGGAATTAATTTATCTTTGTTGTTCTTCAGCAACGTGAGACGTTATGTGAGTTATCACGCACACACACACACACACACACACACACACACACACACACACACACACACACACACACACACACACACACACACACACACACACACACACACAGGCAGGCACGCACTCACACACACACACTCACACTCCACTGGCCTGGCCTCAGTGTGAAGGAATGATGCTCTCTGCTGGACAAAATATTTAATTACACTACCATTCACTAGTCCACAGAGCTCTCAGCAGCGGCCAGTTTTTTATTTATTTCTTTTTATATCGGCGGGAAATTTCACAGATACCGATATAAACCGATATGCCCAAATAAGGCCATATCGGGTACCGATAATCGGCGGCCGATATATCGGTCTTTCACTAATTATGAGTGGAACTCTTTATACTGTTGTATCAGTGGGAGGGCTCAAAAATGGAGTAAAAGAAGTACATTTGTGGTCAAAGAAACTAATTACTTTGGAAGTTTATATTTTTGTGCTCATACATTGCTCCTAGTTCTGCCAGTTATATTTGTATTTGTATATATATTCACACATTCTGCCGACATGGGTCTATCATACCCCCTACACCCTAATCATTCTTTGTGTAGTGGAAGCGAGGATTGAACCCGGGACTCCCACTCGCCAGACCAACGCACAAACCGTTGTGCCAATAGGGCTGAGCCCGACTAGCACAGCTGTTCTTGCTGGTTCATGGCTGGACTAACAACTTTGGGCTACATTTGCAGTTTTGAAAAACATTAAATAAAAAACTCACAACATGTCGATGTACATCTAATCCCTATTTTTCAAAAAGTAAAACGTTTAAAAAGGGTTTAGGCCAGCTGCCCAGTCTGCAGCAGGAGCACTCGTTTTTGGGTGCGAGATGAAGCAAGCGGGGACTCCTTCCGGGGACTGGCCATAAGGTGGACTACAAAACAAGCTCTGTAAAAGAACTGCAAAAAAAACTGTTATTGCGACCGTAGGTCGCATTTACTACCAAAACCTCCACGGGCTGTCTGTGCGTCAGTCAGTCAGTCAGTCACACTTTTGCCCTGCTCATATCTCCGCAACCGTTGACCCGATCCATGGCAGATTTTGCACACACACTCCTTGACTGCCAAACTACAACCTCCAAGGACCCCCGGAGCCCCAGGGACCCCCGGGTCCCTGGGGGACCCCCAGATGTAAAAAATGACCAAATGTGGTCACACGTCACACGTCACACTTTTTCCCTGCTCATATCTCCGCAACCGTTGACCCGATCCATGCCAGATTTTGCACACACACTCCTTGCCTGCCAAACTACAACCTCCGGAACCCCCGGAGCCCCAGGGACCCCCAGGTCCCTGGGGGACCCCCAGATGTAAAAAATGACCAAATGTGCAAAAATGACCAAATGACCACCGCAACGGGGCTGCTCACGGTGAATTCCCGGGGACCACCGACTCCTGGTGCTCCAGAACGGATGCAAAAGTGGTGGCGCCCCCAGTGGAGGACCCCCTGCCACTGCAGCGCACATAAAATGCCGTAACTTGGGCTAGGAGCGTCCGGGAGAGCCGGGGCCGGTACCTATTCGTCCGCCAAGGCAACGCGGGCACCCCACCCCTCATTTCTCACATGGCCCTATTCTAGCGCCACCTTCAGGCCGATTTTTAAAACACATTTTTGGACACTGCTCCTACAGTTTTTGCCCTAAAATCACGAATATCACTACACAGCATGTCTACACTCATGTCATCAACATGGATCAGGAAGATTTTGGAAAAACAAATGTTTGCCCTATTTGTGGAGATAAGCCACCTACGGTCGCTTATCTCCCGATTAGGGAGTCTTACTGGTATATATATATATATATATATATATATATATATATATATATATATAATATGACAGCTCATCCCAGGCACTGGGCTGGACCAATCGGTATGAGACTTTGGACACACACTCCCAGCAGGGCCAAGGAGGTGTGTGTATGTGAATGTGTTAGAACCTGCCAGCCGAGTTACTATAAGTTATTACATGAGATGATAAACCTAAGTGTATGTGTGTGTGTGTGTGTGTGTGTGTGTGTGTGTGTGTGTGTGTGTGTGTGTGTGTGTGTGTGTGTGTGTTAGTGTACAGCCCTACTACAGCCTGCGTTCAGAAAATCCAAGCCTTATTACATCTCACTGATCGTGCTGACAGCATCAAATGTTTTTAAAAACAAGCCTTGGTCATGTGATCAAAGAAGGCGCGGCGTGTGCATGTGTGTGTGTGTGTGTGTGTGTGTGTGTGTGTGTGTGTGTGTGTGTGTGTGTGCAGAGCCGTTTCTGGGCCCATGGGGGCCCTAAGCATGATTCTGCTATGGGGCCTTCCTAATAGGAATAATAGGCCTAATATTTTTTATCATTTTTTAATATATATATAAAATATATATATAAATGAATAAATAAAAAAACAACAACAACAGGCAACGTATTTTTGCTATGTTTGATTTGTTCTTTTCTTATTTAAATAAAAAAAATGAAAACTTCCCCATAGGGGTGCTGGAACACCTGCAGCACACCTAGTTCCCACGCTGTGGCAGAGTCCTGCACAGTGGCCACTGTGCCAAATTCACTTTCACTTTCAGCTGTGTGGCGATGCGGAAGCAAAGAAAGTCACCACAGTTTGATTTGATCATTGCTTAGTCAATTGTGAAGGGATTTCAACAATTAAAACATGTCCATATTGCTTGGGAAGTCTACTTCGCAGAGAAACCGTGGCCTTTGCGATCGCTAATCGCGAGATTTCACATCGCGATTACGGTATGAAAACGATTAACCATGCAGCACTAGTTCTTTTCTGCTGAGGAGGGGGCGGTGGGGGCCTTTTTGGTCGGCGGGGGCCTTACGCAGTCTGCGTAGTCTGCGTATACGGCCCGCCGGCGCTGTGTGTGTGTGTGTGTGTGTGTGTACGCGTGTGTGTGTGTACGCGCGTGTGTGTGAAACTTGAACTCACTTCCTGATTCACAGCCAATCAGGATTGTTCTTTGGTTAAACATCATCAGTTACTAAGCAGACATGTTGATGTGAACACCCTGAGAGTCAGAAACAGTCAGTTCTATCCAATACAATACAACTTTATAAACAGTTGACCAATGTTACAAATACAAAAAGACGTTAAAAACCAGAGAAAATAAAACATAATATTAAGGTATCTATATTTGTGTTCATTAACTCTTTTACTGCTTCGAACGTTAACGCTCGTCCCAATTCTGACCATATCGCACCGCCAATATGAACGCTGGTTCTTTTACCTTGTTTGATCACTGTAAGCTGATGAGGGTTGCGCGGGTGTGTACAGTAAAAACAGCTCCTGAAACGCTGCTCTCAAATCTCCATCACACGTAAACAATAATGGATTCCCAAATCACTTCCTGTCTGTATTCTGTGGACCTGATCTAGAAAATGCATTTCTGTGCTCTGAACGACGGAAAGTGGCGAGTGCCATTTCACATCCATTCATAAGGCAGCCCCCGCAGTAAGAGCGAGATCATTTAGCGACCTACAACCGGGTCGCAACGTGGTCGGTAGTCTTCAGCGACCTGGTCGCTAAATCGAGCGACCGGGTCGCTAAATCACCGACTGCGTCGCTAAATCGACCGACCCGGTCGCTAAATCTACCGACCTGCCTGCAGTTTTAGGTCAGTAGATTTAGCGATCCGGTTGGTACATCTAGCGACCCGGTCGGAAGATTTTGCGCCCCAGTCGGTCGATTTAGCGACCCGGTCGCTCGCTTTAGCGGCGCGGTTGGTGATTTAGCGACCCGGTCGGGAGGTTGCGTCGGCAGGTTAGCCTACTGAGGTAAGGTTACTGAGGTTAGGTTTAGGGTTAGGGTTAGGGTTAGGGTTAGGGTTAGTAGCCCGGTGGTCGGTGGATAAGTGACCACCGGTCGGTGGATTTACCTACCCAGTCGTGGATTTAGCGTCCCAGTTGGTGGATTTAGCGACCGGGTCCGTGGATTTAGCGTCCCGGTTGGTGCATTTAGCAACCCGGTCCGTGGATTTAGCGTCCCGGTCATTTGATTTAGCGACCCGGTCGCTCGCTTTAGCGGCACAGTCGATGATTTAGCGACCCGGTCGGACTCTTTAGCGGCTCGGTCGGTGATTTAACGGCCCGGTCGGACGCTTTAGCGACCCGGTCGCTGAAAACTACCGACCACGTTGCAACCCGGTTGTAGGTCGCTAAATGATCTCGCCCTCTCTCCTCCTGCCGTCAGTTTGGCTACAATACAGATATATGTGTCCATTGAAAAAGATTTCGTTATAATTTTCGCAAAGGTAAGCTACTTTTTGATGGCACCAGCACAAATAAATAAATAATAAATATGGCAGTAGAACTTTTAATCAATAAATCATAATTTAGAAATACTATTTCATTGTCTGTTCTTTGTATAGGCCTAATGACCATAGATGCAGACACAGTTTAACAGCTTAAAAACATATTAAAACAAATATTCTGGTAAGATTGAACTTGACACTGCAATAGAAAATAGCAGGAGTAATATATTTCACTCCCTGTTTCACAGCCAATCAGGAAGTCACATTTTATGTATTAAAGGGGAAATTCACACCAAAACATATCTAAATGTGCTAAATGTTTCATACATGTTGCTACCTGGTTTTGGTGGATTTCTGTTATTGTTGCTCCTCATCTGAGTTTTGTCGACCACTCCTCACAGCTAAAATGGGGCTGGTGCGACAAAATCGCTTATTTCAGGCGCTCCAAAGTTACTTTTTTTCTTTATGAATGAATCGTATATTTATAGTCCCCTGAGACCACCGTCACGTCCAAATATTATCAAATTATTCTGAATTATTCTGAGTCACCTCTGGACTGGCGTCACAGCACCCCTAGGGTGCCACAGCACCAATTGGCGTCACAGCACCAATTGTGCCTCGAGTGGCTTATCGCTTTTCTAAATCCGTCACAATATGGCAACATGAAAATCATTCTAAGCATTCCATTATTTAAAGACAAAAGTACACTTATCTGCCACCAGGAAGAGACATTTCCTTATTTACCAGCCAGTGTGTGTTTATAAAGTCAAGTCATTCGTTTTGCCAAAATATAGGGAAACAACACTTAAGTGTTAGATCAGTCTCATGTTAAGAACCATATTTGATCCATACACATGTTTATTTTCATCCAGATTTAGCTGCTATGTGGGTGAACATCACATCAAAAACGCTAGCATAGCAACCTAAACTAAACAGCCAAGTAGTGCCTGGAGAATAGAGGCGCTTTTCACCTTTACAAGCCCCGTCCGGAGCCATTCAGTCACCGTCCTATTAGGGTTGGGTACCGAAGTCGGTACTTTTATTGGTATCGAATGCATGACGTCGGTACTATCGAGTATCGGTTCACGTAAAAACAAACGGTACATCGTTTCGATACTCTTGAACGTACCCGTGGCCGGTCGCATCCGTAACAACATTGAATTGCTTTAGTAAACTTGCATAGTTGCGTTACTGTGAAAATGGCCCACAACTGAAAACATCCGATGATCCAACGTCTATGATCTCCGGCTGTGACACTGTGTGCGCATCGATCGTCACCTCTCCCCAGTCCCCACGCTAACGCTATGGACCAGAGCTACTCTTCCCCATAACGTCTCCCCCTCTCCGCTCGCTGCTCTGTCTGGCTTTCGCCCTTTCCGTGTTGAAGAAGTGAAAGCGTTTTTCTGTGTCGTATAAAAAAAAGAATACAGTCCCGGGAGAGATGTGTAGTATGGCGGTACATGTGTCTTTAGTTCCGACCGTCTAGAAAAAGTAATTGATCGGTTGAAACAAACTTTTTACGCATGTTTGTGTTTGTTTCGCCAGCGCAGGGCAGACACCCTGCCGCTGTGTAACTCCATGCTGCACGTTCATGTATGTAGTAGACGCGAACGCGCATTCGCGTTCAATGGAGTTGCATTCAGCAACGCAAATTGTTGATGTGAGGTTTAAGAAAAAAGAGAAGCAAGGTTTTATTGTCACTACTCAGGGACAAGAAGCAAATTGCAATGTTGTGATCGAGGTGATAATAATAATAAGAAAAACTAAGATAAGGTAAGATGATGATGATGAGGGTAATAATAATAACAATAATAGTAAAAATTATAAACCGTCAACAGTATAGCCATTGTGGCGTCTCGGTCTCTAACCGTACCTTTTATGAGTTGTGTTACACAGAGGAGAGGTGGAGAGGAGGCAGAGGCACCCAGAGAAAGCAGCACCGGCCCTGGAGCTGTGTCACTGGAGGGCGGTGCTTGCCAATGAGCGTGGCTCATCAGTCTAATCAGAGGGCACCTGTGAGTGCCAAACACATAAGTAGGTTCTCTGGAGTGTTAGGCTTCAGTTCTCCTCTCCTCCTTCTGTGCTGCGGGAACACAACTCTACGGTAAGAGCCTTTCGGCCACACAATTCCTTCCAGTCATTGTAATAGTTTAAAAACGTGAATAGTAATGGCAGTTTCTCTAATTCTCAGGCTGTAGGGCTGTCCCGCTCCAACCCTCGAGCCTGGCCTGGCATGCTTGCTTGATGATAAGAATGATGATGATGATGGCATGAGAATGGACGCTTATTTCCCCTGGAAAGGGAAGAACCTTTGTTGAGTATAAATACTCCCCCTTACCTTTTGAGCCGAAGAGGCAATGGCCTGCCTGGGCTCCCATACTGAACTGAGTAAAAGTACTAACCTGGCCTGATCTGCTAAAGTATTCACTCACCTGGCCTGATCTGCTAAAGTATTCACTCACCTGGCCTGATATGCTAAAGTATTCGATTACCTACCTGCTAAAGTACTTGATTACTTACCTGCCTGAATACTTACCTGGCCCTACCTGCTACAGTACTTGATTACTTACCTGCCTGAATACTTACCTGGCCCTACCTGCTAAAGTACTTGATTACTCACCTGCCTGAATACTTACCTGGCCCTACCTGCTAAAGTACTCGATTACTCACCTGCCTAAGTACTCACCTGGCCCCTACTGCTAAAGTGCTGAAAGCTACCTGATGTACTCACCTGACCGGAAGTAACCGATTACTTGCCTGGTGCCGCTCCTGACGCCCCTCCTGGAGGAAGGGCGCCCGACCGAAGTATCCGAGTATTCCCCCAGGTATCCGAGTAGCCGGCCCAAGTACTTACCCCCCTGTGTGTGCCTCCTGGCACCGCCCAGCCCAAAGACTGTTGCCTACCTTGTGTTATCCTTGATTTGAAAGCAATTTGATTTATCTTTTGATGTCTCTCTATCTTTTCTAAATAAATACCGTATAAAACGGTTTAACCTGTGAACTTTGACTGGTCTCTTGCCTCCCGTACACTACACCATATAATAGCTGTATAAAGAATGTGTTCTATGCAGACAAACACTTGTATATAAAATAGCAGCCATAGTAACAGTAATAGTAGTCCCATCAACTACAGTAAGCCTACTACTTGACATGAAAATGGCTGTCTTAGGCGGCCTTAATAACCTATTGTGGTGTGTAAAATAGCCTATAGAAAAAAGTTAATAATAATAATAATAATAATAATAAATAAAGTATCGAAAACAGTATCGAAACAGGTATCGTATCGATTCCCAGGTATCGAAAAAGGTATCGTATCGATTCAGAAGTCAACGATACCCATCCCTACGTCCTATGCATGCGGGCGGTGCTTAGAAGCACCCGCACGGCAGGATTTGAGAGAAAATCAAACACTCTCTAGTTCAGCCTCACAACACTGTGGAAAGAAATGACACACCTGGCTTTGATATAAACTGATACAAGGTTGTGGTTATAGTCTCAGATACGACGGCAACCAGCCAATCAGAATCAAGGAATGGAACTAGCCGTTTTAGACAATCCAAATATGTCAGAACTTTTAATGGGGTGTTTTTATGTTGACAATGACATGGCACACTGACTATCTAGAACAGGGGTCTTCAGCGTTTTCAGACCAAGGACCCCTTAGTTGAGAGAGAGATGAAGCAGGGACCCCCTCTACATATTGTATGTGATGCAGATTTTCATCGATTTCATCGATAGATTCATAGACTTGTTTGACAGCACTGTCATCAGTCTACAGTATGTAACCACTTAAATAGTCAATATTTTGTAAACTTGACCTTTCACTATGTACTTGATCTGCTCTTTTTACCTCTACACCAAATCTATTTGCCGAAAATAGACGATCTACAGCTCTCAACGCCTCTCAGCGCGAGGCGTTGAGAGCTAAAGTTCTCCTTGGAATAGGGATGCGAGGGTTCAAGTTGTTAATTTAAATTATTACCCGGCTTGGTTGAATGCTTGATTCTGATTGGTCGAGCGCTGAAATCAGCTGTGAATTATAGGCGTATAATGACCGCTCCGCTCTTTAATTCACCGCTGCTCATTAACGGCTCAGAACACCTGCTGCAGTCAGATTTTAGTGCCGTATCCAACATGTCAGCCATGTAAACAAACACACAGCGCCATTTACAGTACAACTAAACATTGCTCTCAAGAAAGAATGTTTCTAGAAACATTTGAGGTGAGAAATAGACAACGCAGTATCAGAAAATTGATTCTATTTGATCAGCACTTCCTTGTTTTCCAAGGCGACCGTGTTGAGCTGGGGGGACGCCCAGCGCAACACTTGTGGAACACTTTCAGCAGTCTGTAAACAAGGAAATACTTTGTTTTGTTTTTAGTTTTTAGTCAAATTATTAATTGTAGCCGGGTAATAAGAGCGATAAGGTCTTGCTGCGCGTTCATTATGGCTTATATGGACACGACGGGCTGAATTCCCCGAGGCGGAGTAATAATAATACATAATGATCCTATCACAGAAGGATTTGGCGGCCCCCCTGTAGTAACTCTGAGGACCCCCTAGGGGTCCCAGACCCCCTGTTGAAGACCCCTGGTCTAGGAAACAAAAACATGGCACTTCATTTCAAAAAGGTTGCTGAGCCCTGCTTTACAGTAGGCCTAAGTACAGTAAAACATAATGGTTACTATCACTGCCTTTGGCTCAAAAACGACACAGCTTGTTTCTCGAACTGATGGGTTTATTCAAGCGATTTCATTGCTCAAATCACCAACGTGAAACTGTATAAATAAGCATAAATACAATGACATAAATAATAGAACATAGAGCACATAAATATAAAGCATAACAACCCATAAACAAATGTAATGAACAAACAAAGGAGAATACAAACACACCTTGCTGGCTGCATGTAACCAACCAAAGGCTGTGAGGACGAGTCCAAGTGTCCAGGAACAAACATACAACTGCAAAGGATGATACAATTAACTCCATATTCAACCCATTGTAATCTTGATGTCAAGTAGTTCAATACAACACAATTCAAGAACAACAAACCTGTCTCTGTCCTGCGACACATACAAACGCTCCCTCATCACTGAGCGGAAGTGTACAGGTGTTACACACATGTCGGACTAAGGAAACTTGCTCCATATAAAGGGTTCCAGCATAATTGACTACTTCCGGTACCTCAACTAGATGGTAAACTTGAAATTACATGGAAAACCCAAATTCAGACACAAATTACATTTATGACCAAATAAGAAATAAATATTGACAAAAATGAACGTTATGGCAGTCACACTCCCACCAATCTCAACTTGAGATTTCACCCCAATACTTGGAACCACATTAAAGACTTGCCACTTAACAAACCTTAAAATTCAAATAACAAGATCATGACAACTTAACTTGTGGTTTTACCACCTTTCCTTTAACTGCTTATTTTTAAGTCAGCGCTACCATACCATTACAAATATAACTATTTTGCTCTGATAAAGCTAGTGCCTTGATAGCAACTCCACTGTATACAACACAGAAAAGTAGGCCACATTTCAGATGCTTTCTAGCCTTTTACAAATAGAAGAGTCAAATCACTCAATGTCACAATATAAGGTCGTGATTGTTTCCCTTCTCTGACAAGTCACTTAACATTTTACTTTAGGTTAAAACTCTTGACCTTTTCTAATTTACAGTGAGATATTGTTGCTCTTTTACAAATTACTTAAGTGCGAACAAACAATACAATGACTTAAATGCAACTAAACAGAATGGAACAACAGGCCCCCCTTGTCCACTGGCACCCGTCTCCTAAATTTCAAGAAGAGCACAAAAGGAGGACAGGTGGCACAAAAATTATGCTCCCAACCACTGGAAAAGCCTGCCAGAGGCTCTGTGGGTCACAGAATCAGTTACCTTTAAATTAATCTTAATGCCACCTCTTAGCCCTTTACCCAAGTTCTGCATTGCCAATTTATTGCAATTAATTTTAAACTTTAAATGTTATAGCAATTCATTTCCATTTCTTGAATAAACTTGTCTTCTTTTAATTTGTTTTTTAATCTACATTTTAAACCGTGAAACACTTTGAAATGAACCTGTAGTATGAACTGAACCTGTAGTATGAAATCTTATACAAATACACTTTGACCTTGCCAACTTGCGACTACACATTAGCATTGAAATACTTTATACCTTGGCTTAAATGCAAAAGATGAACCTTTTAGTTGCCAACCTAGTGGCTTTAGTTGTCTCAACACTTGGATTGAGGAGTTCTTCTGATACCCACTTGCTGAGCACAATTTCAAACATCACGGTCAGGTGGTCTACCTTGTTTTCCTTCTCCCACCCTGACAGCTATGAGGAATTCCTTTTGGATGTTCTCCCTTTTCCTTTTGGCAACCTCATCCCTTGAGAATGTGCGTCTCCCCTTTCCTTTCTTCCTGCCTGTCTCTTTGCCTTTAACCTTGGTAGTAGGCCCCATTTGGGCATTCTTTTTACCTTGATATTTTTGGGTTGACTTCTTTGCCATTGTAGGCTGCCTTTTGGGTTGCTTCATACCTGCTGCCTTCTTGGGGTTCTTAACAGCAGCAGGTTTCTTTACCCGTTTCTTAACATGAGGGTGAGGACTACATTTTGTTACAGGTCCTCCCACCCTGAGCACACTGCACTCCTCAACAAACTGACTAGGCACACAACTTTCTCCATCTTTAGGCTCAACTTCATTGACTTGCTTTAAACTTTCAATCTCAGGTTGTATTGAGTGACATGGCTTTGGATCTGAAAGAGATTCTAGTCTGGTTGAACTGTCTGAGGCTTGCAGAGAAATTGTATAGGTTGTATTTGAAACAGAGCTGACCTCTGGTAGAATGAGTTCCTTTTCTGTTCTCTGGATCTGAATCTGTACATTAGAAACAACATTTCTTGTCACCAATATGGCTTTGTCCAACTTGTGACATATATCAGGACTGGGACGAGCAATAGTCCTACTCCGGTAGGCGTCATAAACACTACTTAGGTCAGATAACTTCTGCTCAATTAAAATGCGGTCAGATTGTAAAGTGTTAATAGGAGCTCTGTTTATGACAGATCTTTTAGTCGCCCTGGCTTGAGCTTTCCAACTTTCATAAACACAGTAAAATCTATCCCACAATTCAGAGAAGGTGTGAGCCTGTAACAGTTTCTGCATCTTTAAGCTCTTTACTCTGTGCCCTTTCGATTGTGACACATTTCACATTTGTACAAAACCAATTCAAATTTTAAAACCTCTTAGACTTTCCCTTTAAAGATTTGCAAACAATACCAATTGGACAGAAGTGGTTAAACTTTGAACCCTGCATAACAAACGACCACCTTGATAATGAATGACCACTTTGACTAGATCGCCTGCATTTGCATAACAAAGCATTTACTTAAATGAAACCACTTCAACAAAGCATTTACTTAAATTAAAACACTCTTCTTCCTTGGATGCACCTTGTAGCGTGCGTTTTCATCATAATTCACTTCTTTCCACACAGTTCCTTAATGTTCAGTCTTTGTGTCACCTTTCTTCAGAACACTCTTGTGTAGTGCACTAACCTTTGTGACGTCTTCAGAACAAACAAATGAACTGCTGGGCTTAACGTGGCAGCGTGAAAGGTCCATACGTCCACCAGACCAGACCACCGTGCAGCTCCGAGTTGAGCTACGAGGCGAATGCGTGTCGAAAACTCTTACGTTCGGCAGGCTCCCCGTGGCTCCGAAGTGGCTGCAGGCAGGCTGTGGACTCCACGCGCAGGCTATACTTGTAACTTGACTGCCTTGACTTCATTTGCAGTCAAGTTTAGACTGCCGTGGATCTTGGTTGCCGAATGGACTGCCGTGGATTGGCGAGACATACTTCTTGCAGACGAGCCGACTTCAAAGGTGCGACGAGTTGACTTCGGCGACGAGTTGACTTCTTGCTTGCAGACCAAGTTTCACTATCACTGCCTTTGGCTCAAAAACGACACAGCTTGTTTCTCGAACTGATGGGTTTATTCATGCGATTTCATTGCTCAAATCACCAACGTGAAACTGTATAAATAAGCATAAATACAATGACATAAATAATAGAACATAGAGCACATAAATATAAAGCATAACAACCCATAAACAAATGTAATGAACAAACAAAGGAGAATACAAACACACCTTGCTGGCTGCATGTAACCAACCAAAGGCTGTGAGGACGAGTCCAAGTGTCCAGGAACAAACATACAACTGCAAAGGATGATACAATTAACTCCATATTCAACCCATTGTAATCTTGATGTCAAGTAGTTCAATACAACACAATTCAAGAACAACAAACCTGTCTCTGTCCTGCGACACATACAAACGCTCCCTCATCACTGAGCGGAAGTGTACAGGTGTTACACACTTGTCGGACTAAGGAAACTTGCTCCATATAAAGGGTTCCAGCATAATTGACTACTTCCGGTACCTCAACTAGATGGTAAACTTGAAATTACATGGAAAACCCAAATTCAGACACAAATTACATTTATGACCAAATAAGAAATAAATATTAACAAAAATGAACGTTATGGCAGTCACAGTTACAATGTAACACAATGTTTCCATCAGTTTATTAATAACGACACACTGTATCCAAACCAACATCTTATGGGGAGAAATTTGTCTCAATAATATGTGTGTGTCCAATACCATACTGCACAAATATTTCCAGGATTTGCAAATGTTTTTCCGTGATTTACAAATGTATTTTGCAATCCACAAATAGAATGTATTTATCTGTGTGTGCATTCAATCTAAAATATCATTTGTAACTCATCAAGTCTGCATTTGAATTGTGAATCTGCATTTGTGAATAGACCAACACACACACGCATTCCTTTTTCCTGTTCCATCATTTTGAGACAAACGTACCGCTTTTTAACAGAATTTTTACAAATGTTTCCACAATTTACAAATGTGTTTTTACGATTTACAAATGTCTTTCAATAATTTACAAATGTTTTTCCATGTTTTACAAATGTGTTTTTACGATTTACAAATGTCTTTCAATAATTTACAAATGTTTTTCCATGTTTTACAAATGAGTTTTTACGATTTACAAATGTCTTTCAATAATTTACAAATGTCTTTCAATAATTTACAAATGTTTTTCCATGTTTTACAAATGTCTTTCAATGGTTGACAAATGTCTTTCAATGATTGACAAATGTCTTAACAGAGCTTTTCTCTCTCACACTAAGATTTTCTCACAAACACCTGCAGATCCACACGTGTGTCTGCACCCCCTCCCCCCTCTGCATTTGTGAATCTCTCTCACTGTGAGAGAAATCTCTGTTGTGTGATGTTTGTCTCAAAAGTCACATGATCGGTTGAGAGCCAATCACGTGAGGCCTTTTCCACTAGCCAATCAAAAAGCTCCAGGGTTGGCCAGGCAACCAGGGTTGCCATGTTCGCTAAGAGTAAGTTATTGGGCTTTCCTATCTATAATTTAAGCTATTTGAATATATCCTTACGATATCTTGTCTGAAAACAATCAGTCAATGGCGAATTGTCTAAACCATTACAGAGTGGCACACGCTCGGGGACCACCTCCAGGGACCCCTGGCGATATGACTGTGGACTTGGGGATATGTATGGGGTTATCTTTGTGCCATAATTAATTCTTATTCGTACTTAAATAAATAACAAAATGATATAAATAAAAAATACATAGTTCTATAGATCTAGGGAGTCATCCATGTTTTCAGATCTATATGCCCATCCCCATGTTCTATTAATAGATCTATAGAGTCTTCATATGTTTTATTGTACTTCTTTTAAATAAAGGGGCCTCGGCATCGGCCGAGGGACCCCCCGGGGACCCCCTGGAGCTCCGGGGACCCCCGCGGACCCCCTGGCGCCGCCGCTAAGGGGCTCGGAAGGGGCTCAAAAATAGGAGCGGCACTTTCATGGGAAATTCGGGACTTTGACCGTGCGGACCCCCTCCATGGGTGACGGGACCGGGGCAAACGTGACAGCGCGGCCTGGTGGCGGCCCCCCGGTACTGCAGGGACCGGTACCCACACGTACGGCTCGGGGCCCCGGAGCCGGCCACCTGGTGGCTGAACGCCGGTACTGCAGGCGGGTAAAAAAGGCCGTAACTCTGCCACCGGGAGAGACGGGGCCGGCTGCAGGGCGGTCCCCCGAGGGGTACCCCACCCCGGACGGACGGACGGACGGACGGACGGACCAAAAAGGAAGTGCCCTTCGCCAAACAGGAAGTGCCTCTATATCTCATGAACCGTTTGTCGTTCAGACGCGTGGGTGGCGTCATATGACTTGATTAAGAGTCCTTGACCTTAATTGGTGCAACAGGAAGTGCCCTTTGCCAAACAGGAAGTGCCTCTATATCTCATGAACCGTTTGTCGTAAAGACGCGTGGGTTGCGTCATAAGACTTGATTAGCAGTCCTTGACCTTAATTGGTGCAACAGGAAGTGCCCTTCGCCAAACAGGAAGTGCCTCTATATCTCATGAACTGTTTGTCGTACAGACGCGTGGGTTGCGTCATATGACTTGATTAGGAGTCCTTGACCTTAATATGTGCAACAGGAAGTGCCCTTCGCCAAACAGGAAGTGCCTCTATATCTCATGAACCGTTTGTCGTACAGACGCGTGGGTTGCATCTTATGACTTGATTAGGAGTCCTTGACCTTAATTTGTGCAACAGGAAGTGCCCTTCGCCAAACAGGAAGTGCCTCTATATCTCATGAACCGTTTGTCGTACAGACGCGTGGGTGGCCTCACATCACTTGATTAGGAGTCCTTGACCTTAATTGGTGCAACAGGAAGTGCCCTTCGCCAAACAGGAAGTGCCTCTATATCTCATGAACCACAGACATAGAAAGGTAGACGCCTCTTCCGGCTGGGGGGTGCTGGTCCAAGACTCCTGGCAAGCCTCCCAATAACTCTACGCAAGCCTCCAGAATTCTGAGGCGGGGCTCTTGGGAATTCTGAAGGACGCTTCCTTGTGCGTCACAGAATGGGAAGCTTGGTAGGCCAATCAGATGCAGGACTGGCAGGACTCCCTCTTTCCCATTGGAGGGGGCAGAGTGCCTTCTGCAGTTCCACAGTTATGCACTTCCGCCAGAGGTGTTTGACCAGTCGCGCTAATGAACTGCAGCGGCGGAGGAGGTATCTAGCCTTTTATATCTGTGTCATGAACCGTTTGTCGTAGTCCTTATTAACCTTAATTGGTGATTCCTTCGCCAAACAGGAAGTACCCTCGCCAAACAGGAAGTGCCTCTATATCTCATGAACCGTTTGTCGTGCAGATTCGTGGGTTGTGTCATAAGACTTGATTAAGAGTCCTTAACCTTAATTGGTGCTTCCTTCGCCAAACAGGAAGTGCCCTTTGCCAAACAGGAAGTGCCTCTATATCTCATGAACCGTTTGTCGTACAGACGCGTGGGTTGCGTCATATGACTTGATTAGGAGTCCTTGACCTTAATTTGTGCAACAGGAAGTGCCCTTTCGCCAAACAGGAAGTGCCTCTATATCTCATGAACCGTTTGTCATACAGACGCGTGGGTGGCCTCATATCACTTGATTAGGAGTCCTTGACCTTAATTGGTGCAACAGGAAGTGCCCTTCGCCAAACAGGAAGTGCCTCTATATCTCATGAACCGTTTGTCGTACAGACGCGTGGGTGGCGTCATATCACATGATTAAGAGTCCTTGACCTTATTTGGTGCAACAGGAAGCGCCCTTCGCCAAACAGGAAGTGCCCCTATATATCATCAACCCGTTTGTCGTACAGACGCGTGGGTGGCGTCATATCACATGATTAGGAGTCCTTATTAACCTTAATTGGTGCTTCCTTCGCCAAAAAGGAAGTACCCTCGCCAAACAGGAAGTGCCTCTATATCTCATGAACCGTTTGTCGTGCAGATTCGTGGGTTGTGTCATAAGACTTGATTAAGAGTCCTTAACCTTAATTGGTGCTTCCTTCGCAAAAGAGGAATTGCCCTTTGCAAAACAGGAAGTACCTCTATATCTCATGAACCGTTTGTCATACACGTGTGGGTGGTGTCATATGACTTGATTGAGAGTCCTTCAGCTTAATTGGTTTAACTAGCCCTGCATCCTCTTCTGATTGGCTGCTGCCCCTTGTGACATGGGTAGAGCTGCGAGGGCCCGGTCATCACTGCTGAAGGACTCTTAATCAAGTCGTATGACACCACCCACAAGTGTACGACAAACGGTTCATGAGATATAGAGGTACTTCTTGTTTGGCAAAGGGCACTTCCTGTTTGGTGAAGGAAGCACCAATTAAGGTTAAGGACTCTTAATCAAGTCTTATGACACAACCCCCGCATCTATACGACAAACGGTTCATGAGATATAGAGGCACTTCCTGTTTGGCGAGGGTACTTCCTGTTTGGCGAAGGAAGCACCAATTAAGGTTAAGGACGCCACCCACTCATCTGTACGACAAAAGGTGCAGGAGATATAGAGGCACTTCCTGTTTGGCGAAGGGCACTTCCTGTTGCACCAATTAGGGTCAAGGACTCTTAATCATGTGATATGACGCCACCCACGCGTCTGTACGACAAACGGTTCATGAGATATAGAGGCACTTCCTGTTTGGCGAAGGGCACTTCCTGTTGCACAAATTAAGGTCAAGGACTCCTAATCAAGTGATATGAGGCCACCCACGCGTCTGTACGACAAACGGTTCATGATATATAGAGGCACTTCCTGTTTGGCGAAGGGCACTTCCTGTTGCACTAATTAAGGTCAAGGACTCCTAATCAAGTAATATGAGGCCACCCACGCATCTGTACGACAAACGGTTCATGAGATATAGAGGCACTTCCTGTTTGGCAAAGGGCACTTCCTGTTGCACCAATTAAGGTCAAGGACTCCTAATCAAGTAATATGAGGCCACCCACGCGTCTGTACGACAAACGGTTCATGAGATATAGAGGCACTTCCTGTTTGGCGAAGGGCACTTCCTGTTGCACCAATTAAGGTCAAGGACTCCTAATCAAGTAATATGAGGCCACCCACGCGTCTGTACGACAAACGGTTCATGAGATATAGAGGCACTTCCTGTTTGGCGAAGGGCACTTCCTGTTGCACCAATTAAGGTCAAGGACTCCTAATCAAGTCATATGACGCAACCCACGCGTCTGTACGACACATGGTTCATGAGATATAGAGGCACTTCCTGTTTGGCGAAGGGCACTTCCTGTTGCATCAATTAAGGTCAAGGACTCTTGATCAAGTCATATGACGCCACCCACGCGTCTGTACGACAAACGGTTCATGAGATATAGAGGCACTTCCTGTTTGGCGAAGGGCACTTCCTTTTTGGTCCGTCCGTCCGAGCTTCCGTCCGAGCGTCCGTCCGAGCTTCCGACCGCCCGAGGGTCCGTCCGTCCGAGCGTCCGTCCGTCCGAGCGTCCGTCCGTCCGAGCGTCCGTCCGTCCGAGTGTCCGTCCGTCCGACCGTCCGTCCGTCCGTCCGTCCGAGCGTCAGTCCGTCCATCCGAGCGTCAGTCCGTCCGTCCGAGTGTCCGTCCGCTCCCACTCAAGCTCACAGCCCGTCCTCACACATCAGCTCCCGCTCACACATCAGCTCCCGCTCAGTCCCCGTCCGTGTCCGCTTGCTCCGTCCGGACACAGACGGTCCGATCAGCGGCTGTCTCTCCGGGGAAACGCACGGGTTCCCCGGGGTGGGGTTCCCCGGGGACCCCCCTGCAGCCGGCCCCGTCTCTCCTGGTGGCAGAGTTACGGCCTTTTTCACCCGCCTGCAGTACCAGCGTTCAGCCACAAGGTGGCGCTCCGCCACGGCCGGCTCCGGGGCCCCGAGCCGGACGTGTGGGTACCGGTCCCGTCTCGAACGGTCACTCCTAGCCCGAGTTATGGGTTTATATGTGCGCTGCAGTACCGGGGAGCCGCCACCAGGCCGCGCTGTCACGTTTGCCCCGGTCCCGTCACCCATGGAGGGGGTCCGCACGGTCAAAGTCCCGAATTTCCCATGAAAGTGCCGCTCCTATTTTTGGGCCCCTTCCGAGCCCCTTAGCGGCGGCGCCAGGGGGTCCGCGGGGGTCCCCGGAGCTCCAGGGGTCCCCGGGGGGTCCCTCGGCCGATGCCGAGGCCCCTTTATTTAAAAGAAGTACAATAAAACATATGATGACTCCATAGATCTATTAATAGAACATGGGGATGGGCATATAGATCTGAAAACATATGGATGACTCCCTAGATCTATAGAACTATGTATTTTTTATTTATATCATTTTGTTATTTATTTAAGTACGAATAAGAATTAATTATGGCACAAAGATAACCCCATACATATCCCCAAGTCCACAGTCATATCGCCAGGGGTCCCTGGAGGTGGTCCCCGAGCGTGTGCCACTCTGTAATGGTTTAGACAATTCGCCATTGACTGATTGTTTTCAGACAAGATATCGTAAGGATATGTGACTGGGTCTGGTACTTTGTTCCTTATGTCTGCATTGGTCATTTTTCTTTTTTGTACAGATTATCCAAGTACAGAATCTAAGCTTTCATATGATGTATCATTTGTTGAAATTGGAGCATATTTGAAGAAGTTATGGACATTTTAAACTTGTTGCACCATAAACCCCAAAGTGCTTAAAAAGCCATTTGAATGCCAGGAACATTGACACCTCTAGGTAGCCAGAAGTGGGTGTGACAATGGGAGGGACAATAGGTACTTACCTACACCCCTAAATCACTCCCCCCAAGTCAAACCACACCCACAGTGGTATAGCTGTCAACTTCAAATGTACTTTTATTCCACTACAATTATTTAAAACTTCTATTTAGTAGTAGACCTGTGGTAATATATTGTGCTATAGTGCTTGCAGCCATGTCAGAAATAGTGGCCAGTGGTCTTTTCTACCTCCTCCCCTCCTTATATGCTCATCCTGTCATTTTCTCCTTTTTGTAGTTTTTATTTTTCACTAAAATAGTGTATTACAAAAGAAAAAGTTTTTACAGTGTAAAAAAAAGTCTATTACAAAAGAAAGTGTTTACAGTGTACTCTTTAACGTCGGCTACGAAGCTTGCGGAGCATCTGCTGTACACAGCAAATAGTCCAGTCATATGAAAAAACCTAAAACAAATTGCAATAGTACTTACTATACACTACACTGTAGTGTATATTAAGTGAAGGTATATAGGTAGGTCGTTTTCAAAACTTTCCCCTGATGGGATTCCTTGGGACTTTTTCTCTCTCACTAAGGACATATTGAGGATATAAAATCAGTTGAGTTTGCTACTATTGCAATTTGTTTTAGATTTAGCCTAATTTTGGCCTAAAATTACTGGACTATAAAGCAGACAGCTAATTAAAGCAGAAGCAGTGAAGCACGGTCTTCTACAGTTTGGATCAATGGATTTACACGTTTTCTTTCTTGGGAGCATTAGCAACACAGATCACTTTTGCAGCACGTTTTGTAGTAAGAACGTGGGAAGCGGCGGGCGGGCTTGCAAAACACACTTTTTAGGGCACTCTAGCTCGGACACAGAACGGAGAAACGTTCATGGGCTGCAGCAGACGAGAGGCTGAGATGTGAGATACGCTGTCCATTACGAGAAGATCTGTGGTTTTTCCCGCAGGACAGAGAATGCAGCTTTTCTTTCCTTTTTCTCCCTTCTTGGTCGTAGGCTACTGTGTTAAGCAGAAGCCTACTATGATTTGTAATGTAAACGCTGAGTAAGTGAGTTCAGAGTCTCTCAGCAGTTTAATGCTAAAAGCCAGTGAAACAAGGAGACGCTTGACGCTATGTCACCAATGAGCCCTTACGAGGCAGGAACGGCTTCAAACCCTCTCGTCTGCATGTAATAAACATAAAATACGGTTCGTTACTCAACAAAACAAAGACGGCGTAAGGGTGATGGAAGCCTACTTTACTTAGTGGGAACACTCAGAAACCCCCACCTCACGTCTAAAATACACTTTAATACACTTTTTTTTACCAGAGAATAAACTTTTTCACCGGAGGTTTTAGTTACTCCACACCGCCCTCTACAGATCTTGTCAATAGAAATGTCCATTGCACATTTTGCCTTCCGGTGAAATATTCTGTTATCTGGATACAAAAGTGTATTTTAACTCTGAGTGTTCCCACTAAGTAAAGTAGGCTTTCAACTCCCCAAATCCGTCTTTGTTTTGGTGAGTAGCGAAACTGTATCTTTTATTTTCACTACAGACGAGTGAGCGTGCCGCCTGTAATGGCAGCAGAAGGACCCATGATGACATAGCGTTTTCAACATGCTGCTTCGATTTTCCACGTTTTCTTTGTGTGTCCGAGAGCGACATGAGATCACGATGTATACATAAAAAAAATACATCCTTCCAGAATACTGTCTTCAGCAAACCGTTAACATTAGCGAGATGAAGTTAGTTACTGTGTAGACTGTTTACAAGCAGATAGCACGCTGTATGGGCGTGCTGAAGACGAGACAATGCATTCCTTAAACCAATCGTGCTCCCGTGAAATCGCTATGCAAATCTAAAGAGCTCAATTCTCCGCCTCCTAAAACAGCAGTAAAACTCTCCCAAAGAAGGCAACTTTGCTACACTAATGTTGCCATATACCGACCTTAACAAAGATATCTTATGGAATGAAAACCCTCTTCTATATTCAAACTGTTAATTATATACAAAAACGAAAAACAAAGAAAATTTTAAATCAATCTTATTTTCGCATTTTCTGCCTTGTAAAATTGCCGACATTTGGCCGTTTCCACCAGCCTCGGACACATATATTCAAATAGCTTAACTTATAGATAGGAAAGCCCAATAACTTACTCTTAGCGAACATGGCAACCCTGGTTGCCTGGCCAACCCTGGAGCTTTTTGATTGGCTAGTGGAAAAGGCCTCACGTGATTGGCTCTCAACCGATCATGTGACTTTTGAGACAAACATCACACAACAGAGATTTCTCTCACAGTGAGAGAGATTCACAAATGCAGAGGGGGGAGGGGGCGCAGACACACGTGTGGATCTGCAGGTGTTTGTGAGAAAATCTTAGTGTGAGAGAGAAAAGCTCTGTTAAGACATTTGTCAATCATTGAAAGACATTTGTCAACCATTGAAAGACATTTGTAAAACATGGAAAAACATTTGTAAATTATTGAAAGACATTTGTAAATTATTGAAAGACATTTGTAAATTATTGAAAGACATTTGTAAATCGTAAAAACTCATTTGTAAAACATGGAAAAACATTTGTAAATTATTGAAAGACATTTGTAAATCGTAAAAACACATTTGTAAAACATGGAAAAACATTTGTAAATTATTGAAAGACATTTGTAAATCGTAAAAACACATTTGTAAATTGTGGAAACATTTGTAAAAATTCTGTTAAAAAGCGATACGTTTGTCTCAAAATGATGGAACAGGAAAAAGGAATGCGTGTGTGTGTTGGTCTATTCACAAATGCAGATTCACAATTCAAATGCAGACTTGATGAGTTACAAATGATATTTTAGATTGAATGCACACACAGATAAATACATTCTATTTGTGGATTGCAAAATACATTTGTAAATCACGGAAAAACATTTGCAAATCCTGGAAATATTTGTGCAATCACAAAAAACATTTGCAAATCCTGAAAATATTTGTGCAAATCCTGGAAATATTTGTGCAGTATGGTATTGGACACACACATATTATTGAGACAAATTTCTCCCCATAACATCTAGCAGATTAACTGTCAATCACTCATGTTTGATTAGAACATATGACCCACCTGACACAACAATACTAAGATGGTCTTTATTGGTCATTATTCTCATATAATGTAAATATAGACGATCAGAGATATAAAATGATCATAATGTAAATAGATGATCAGAGATATAAAATGATGAGATATGAACCAGTAGCTCTAGATAGAAGAACCCTTTATATCACCAGTAAGACTCCCTAATCGGGAGATAAGCGACCGTAGGTCGGTTATCTCCACAAATAGGGCAAAAATTTGTTTTTCCAAAATCTTCCTGATCCATGTTGATGACATGAGTGTAGACATACTGTGTAGTGATTTTCGTGATTTTAGGGCAAAATCTGTAGGAGCAGTGTCCAAAAATTTGTTTTTAAAAATCGGCCTCAAGGTGGCGCTATATGGGGCAGATTCATGTTGATGGGATGAGTGTAGACATACTGTGTAGCGATTTGCGTGATTTTAGGGTAAAAACTGTAGGAGCAGTGGCCAAAAATGTGTTTTAAAAATGGGCCTGAAGGTGGCGCTAGAAGAGGGCCATGTGAGAAATGAGGGGTGGGGTCTCCGCGTTGCCTTGGCGGACGAATAGGTACCGGCCCCGGCTCTCCCGGACGCTCCCAGCCCGAGTTACGGCATTTTATGTGAGCTGCAGTGGAGGGGGTCCTCCACTGGGGGCGTCACCACTTTTGCATCCATTCTGGAGCACCAGGAGTGGGTGGTCCCCAGGAATTCCCCGTGAGCAGCCCCGTTGGGGTGGTCATTTGGTCATCTTTGCACATTTGGTCATTTTTTACACCTTGGGGTCCCCCAGGGACCTGGGGGTCCCTGGATCTCCGGGGGTCCTTGGAGGTTGTAGTTTGGCAGGTAAGGAGTGTGTGTGCAAAATTTGGCATGGATGGGGGCAACGGTTGTGGAGATATGAGCAGGGCAAAAGTGTGACGTGTGACGTGTGACAGACAGACAGACAGACGGACAGCCCGTGGAGGTTTTGATAGTAAATGCTCCCTACGGTCGCAATTAATGCATCTGAAAGTTGTAATTATGAGGAAGAATCTTTGGGGAAAAACTTGTATTCAAATAAATAATGTTGGTTTACGCCTACATTTAACTAAGAATCATACAGTATATTCATGCAATCTTTTATCCCATGATTTTTGTAACCCATGTTTCCACCCAGTGCCAATAATTGCCTCAGCTGTAATCATGGGCTCTGCTCTCCCTCTGCCAACCTGGGGAGAGCCCTGAACTGAGCTCATGCTTCCTTCAGTGCATGATGAGTGAGCAGGTCGCTTCTTATCACCTGACAGGGGGGAGTTTCCCCGGTAGGACGTAGCGTGTGGAAGGAACACGTTATTCCAACCAGATCCTTTCCCCTCCATCAGGCGCCCCGGCTGACCAGCCTACATTTAACAAATCATCTTGTTATTAAAACATAATAGTTTACATGTTTTAGTTGATTTAAACACATCCTGTTCAGTGTGAGTTGTTACAACATCAACAGCTGTTCTCCATGTCGTTTTACAATAATTATAATTAAATATAACACATTATAATTAAATATATCAAATTATAATTAAATATATCGAAGGTTCTTTTGTGCTCAGTAATCTCTGTCCAAACGGTCCAAACGCCATCCCAGAGTTCATTGCATTTGATGTTTTAACCCTATAATCCCTGGTGGGAAATAATGGAACATCTGTGGGAAGACCGTTTAGTTGTGCTGTGTAGGATCACATGTTGGAAAAATAAAATATGATATATAAACGATTAATGATTATAATGATTGCATGTTATGATTGCAACTCAAACTCTCACATGATAAATGATTATAGAAAGGATTTGTGCTAAAGACCTTTTTTCACATTTAAGTGTAACCAGTAACGTTAGGTAAGACTTTTCCATTCACCTCTGATTCTGTCCTTGACAGATCTTTCACTGACTCATTATTTATTTATTTCTCTAATTTCTCTAACTCTAATAAAATGTGATTTGATGAAGGGTTGCAAACAGTAAAACACCCACAATAATAACCATTATCCTCTGCTAATGTCTGGACTGTTAACATGTTGTTTAAAAAGAAATGTCTGTGAAAAAAGGTTGTTTAACTGATCATTGAGCTACTTAAAAGCAAACTGGAAATACATGCACTCCCTCCTCTCTCCAGCAGGGGTCAGTGATGACTGGCTGGCTGCATCTGTGAAAAGACAAGCCTTCAGTTAGAATGCAATCAATAAGAATCATTTTATTAACTGTGGGGGGGAAATTAAACAAGTTAAACATGTAATGAACTGCATTCTCAACCCCATTAACTCAGTATTCTGACTGACTAGTCTGTGACAACTGTAATGTTGGGAGAAAAATAAATCAATCTGAATCACAGCAAACAGATAGGGCCTGTCCTGGTGGGTTCAGTTTTATCTGGTTATCTGGTTTAATCTGCTTTAATTCAATTCATACATCTTTACACACCATAGTCTGAACTCTTGTGTGTGCACTAGTTTGATAATCATTTATAATAGGCCCTATGTTCTGTGTCTGATATGTAAAGGCCTACTGGGCCAGTCTGTCTGAACCGTACTGACTTCCTGGTGTTTCTACTCCAAACTATATGTACTCTGTACATGAAGTGATTTATATCTGTGATGATATTTGAATGTTTTTGATGCTACTTTATATGTTGATGAATTGAATACCAAGGACCCCAATGGAAACAAGACCGCAAGGACTTATTTTTTGGTGAAATCCATTTAGACAAAGTGTTTAGACTGTACTCATGTTGTTAACATATTCAATCAATCAATCAAACTACTACTGAAGACCTTCATGAGTATTCTCACATGCTCACTGCATTCTGCCAAGCTGGTGCTGCCATGGTAGGGGCGGGTAGGGACAGATTTTACCAACCTCAGGTTGCAAAGCACATTCTAAAAGCATGACGAGCTCAACAGCCAAGGAGCGAGCGAGGTCAGACTGAATCAGATTTATAAGACTAATTTATAGATAGGCTTTAGAATGGACACACAAGCCGCTTTCCAATCCAAGGGATTGGCACTACATAGTGCGCATTTCAAGGGCGATGACGTCACTGGGCCGCGCCGAGTGCTGTCCCATTTCGTAGACCGCGTTTAACCTACCCTTGGAATGTGCACTACTTTCTCCTCGTTTTGAAGCGTACAACCGATGGTCACTTCAAGCACTTCGTTGGATAGCGGTGTCCCACAATGCAACGTGCCTCCACTATTCAACCCGGATCAAAATAAAAACAACAGTGTCTGCTGGCTCAAAACAACATGAAAGGCATTCATTCATCTCTGTGTGGCACTTTTTTATGAATAATATTGCAGATACCTTTTTCATTATAATGTAAAAAAAAAAACATATTCTAAATATTCACAATTGAATCTTAAAAAAAACATATTGGTGACTCATAACGTGTCAGGATTAATTATGCTCATTAATATGCTGCAGTAGGACAACCATCACATTGACTCATCATGTACTGTACTGCACAGTACATGTACAGTACCTCTGCCAACGGAGTTGCAAAATGGATTCCTGTACAGTCTGCACTCTGTTGGCAGAGGTAACTGCCTGCAGGCAGGCTGGCACAGAGGCTTGGGTTTTCACAACACTAACAGGTTTAGATTTTAATTAAGCTCCTGGAAGGTTTTCAAGGAATTGTTACTGAGGATTACTGGACTCGGTCAAGGGTGACAATAATGACTTTGTTATACAGATGAAAGAACACAGAAGGGTTTTGTTATCTTTTACAGACAGTATAGCTTGGTACATTATGACTGTGAATTCCTTTCCAAAGATTGTGAGCTTGTAGATCTGATATATGCATGTGATGCACAATGTGTCTAGGCACATGCCTCCCTCACTCAGTAACTGTCCATGGTGCTGACGCCTCTCCATAGAGGAGCGGAAGTGGTTTACTGGTCCCACTCCGGTCGCATTTTCCCCATGCATTTCATCCATAGACATTTCATAAAGTATTTATTTAAACGTCTTTTAAGCCTCTGACAAAGCCACCCCAGCTTGTGAGGAATCATGACAATAAACACTATTTTTTGCTTTCAACGATTAATTAGAAAGCTGGGGAAAAAAGACGAGGGTACAACACTGTGTACACCATTTTTGTCAAAACTGCAGAAACTACAGCATTGCGAATGACATTTATTTCCTGAAATATATGCCATAAACCACGCTCAGTTTAGTTATCCAGGCCAGGATATGGGTGATTTTCATCTCTGAGGCCGCTCTTATCGTCATCTTTAAAATAGCACATCCTATTTGTAAAAGAAGGTTTTAGTGGAGTCAGTAACGCCGAAAAATAAGCTGTTAACTTCAAGTCATGATGCAAAGGTCCCCTTTGGTATGGAAGTACCTTAAGGCCATAGGAAAGAATTTATCCAAAGAGACAAGTTAGATCACCCTTCATTTTCTATTTATAGCCATTTTAAAAATGGCCGCCGATAATAATCCTCAATTCACCAGACCCCATATCTTTGCTTCCGTTAGAGCTATAATAATAATATTGGTGTCAAAGTGTACATTTTTGGGGTCTACGAATTCAACTAAACAGGTTTCAAAGCAAAAAACCCAATACTTCACTAATTAACATGACAGCGGGGGTAAAATATGCAAATTCCATGAAAAATAACACATTTTAACAGGGTAACTTACCCCCCCACCCCTCCCCCTAAACGTTGATTCACCTTTCCTTTGGTATGGAAGTACCTTGGGGCCATAGGAAACAATTTATCCAAAGAGACAATTTAGATCACCCTTCATTGGCCGCCAACAATAAACCACTATTACAACAGACCCCATCTTTGCTTCTGTTAGAGCTATAATAATATTGGTGTCAAAGTGTATTTTTGGGGTCTAGGAATTCAACTAAACAGGTTTCAATGCAAAAAACCCAATACTTCACAAATTAACATGACAGCGGGCAGTAAAATATGCAAATTTCATGAAAAATGATAACTGACCCCCCCACCCCTCCCCTAAACTTCGATTTACTTTTCCTTTGGTATGGAAGTACCTTAGGGCCATAGGAAAAAAACTAATCCAAAGAGACAAGTTGGATCACCCTTCCTTTTTTTTATATAGCCATTTTTTAAATGGCTGCCACAATTCAAAACAATACAGCAGAACCATCTGAAGAGACAAATTAGATCACCCTTCATTTCTGAAATATACATGTTTAAAAAAAATGGCAGCCATCATTTACACTTACAGCAATACATCACAGCCTATATCTTTGCTTCTGATAGAGATATCATTTCTGGGGTAAAGGAATCCAATTAAATTGGTTTCAAGACAACAACAAAAAAAAACAATAGTTTTCTCATTACACTCAAAATGGAGGTGAAATAATTATCACATTTCATTAACAGTTAACAAATCATTTACTGATGCAAACTTGGACACATCAGTGTTGTTTCCTGGAGCCAATGGGTGTTTTGGGTCCTGCAAGAGTCGGCCTCCTCAGGCGACCCGACTAAAGCTGATCAGACCTCGTTATGTATCCAAGTGGCATGCTTCTGTCCCCACTGCTCTCCCCTCTTAATCTGGAGGTCTTTTCTGCTGCATGTCTCTTTTTTGTTGGCAACTGTTATGCACAGTGGCGTAGCTGTGCTTAGGGAGTGACTGGCAAATTCCAGACGACCAGATTATGTCAGGTCTCAATCTGGACTGGGTGATGTGTGGTGGAATTTTCAGCTGCCTCTCCAGGTCAACTGTCATCACTCAGTCTCGGGCTGTGGAGAGCAAACCAGCAGAGCAGTTCTTTGGTGTTTTCTCTGGCCTTTTCCCTTCCTTGACACAGTGAATGGCGTTAGCTGTGGCTTGGGAGTATTGGATGCCCTTGATGCCTTGCTGATTGCTTAGGCAATGGATTTCAGGACCTGGTCAGAAAAGAAACCGGCCCTCAGGCCTCACCCAGCATATTGGAGCAGCTGATCAGGATATGTTCAGGATATGTACCTGTGTGCTCAGGATGTGTACTGCAGATCTTCCTGTGCCTGAGCCACAAACTCCTCCCCGACTGAGCTGAAACAAAGCCTGAGTTTATTGGTGTTCCTGCATAGCCCGATTTTGCTTAGGCTGCGTGGCAATCCCAGCCATCTTCATTCAGCCATCAGATCATAGATGAGTAGAGGCCAGAGGATTTTTGGGTGCATTTCATGCTGGTAGACACAGGCCTTGAAACTTCCAGGGAGCCCCCTCCAGGTCAGCACTGGTTGCCTTGATGGAATCTCTTGACATTCAGAGTGCGGTTGAAGACATTTCCAAGGCTCATCACCGGCTTCTCTATGACTGATGGGATTTGGTGTTTCCGGGGACGACATTAGGACTGTGTCCTAATGCTCTACTCTCCCTCTTCACAAAGGACGATACTTTGATCACATGCCACCAAGCAGTGATACACTTCATTGGAAGTGCAAGACAGACTGTATTATTGTAGCTCTAACAGAAGCAAAGATATGGGTTCTGGTGTAATAGTGGTTTATTGTCGGAGGCCATTTTTAAAATGTCTATAAATAGAAAATGAAGGGTGATCTAACTTGTCTCTTTGGATTAGTTTTTTCCTATGGCCCTAAGGTACTTCCATTCCAAAGGAAAAGTAAATCAAAGTTTAGGGGAGGGGTGGGGGGGCAAGTTACCCTGTTAAAACATATAATATTTTTTGAAATATGCATATTTTACCCCCCGCTGTCATGTTAATTAGTGAAGTATTGGGTTTTTAGCTTTGAAACCTCTTTAGTTGAATTCCTAGACCCCAAAAAAGTACACTTTGACACCAATATTATCATTATAGCTCTAACAGAAGCAAAGTTGGGGTCTGTTGTAATAGTGGTTTATTGTTGACGGCCATTTTTTAAATGGCTATAGATAGAAAATGAAGGGTGATCTAAATTGTCTCTTTGGACAAATTGTTTCCTATGGCCCTAAGGTACTTCCATACCAAAGGAAAGGTGAATCAAAGTTTATGGGGAGGGGTGGGGGGGTAAGTTACCCTGTTAAAATGTGTTATTTTTCCATGACATTTGCATATTTTACCCCCGCTGTCATGTTAATTAGTGAAGTATTGGGTTTTTAGCTTTGAAACCTCTTTAGTTGAATTCCTAGACCCCAAAAAAGTACACTTTGACACCAATATTATCATTATAGCTCTAACAGAAGCAAAGTTGGGGTCTGTTGTAATAGTGGTTTATTGTTGACGGACATTTTTTAAATGGCTATAGATAGAAAATGAAGGTTGATCTAAATTGTCTCTTTGGATGAATTGTTTCCTATGGCCCTAAGGTACTTCCATACCAAAGGAAAGGTGAATCAAAGTTTATGGGGAGGGGTGGGGGGGTAAGTTACCCTGTTAAAATGTGTTATTTTTCCATGACATTTGCATATTTTACCCCCCGCTGTCATGTTAATTAGTGAAGTATTGTTTTTTTTGCTTTGAAACCTATTTAATTGAATTCATAGACCCCAAAAATGTATACTTTGACACCAATATTATTATTATATCTCTAACAGAAGCAAAGATATGGAGTCTGGTGTAATAGTGGTTTATTATCGGCGGCCATTTTTAAAATGGCTATAAAAAGAAAATGAAGGGTGATCTAACTTGTCTCTTTGGATAAATTGTTTCCTATGGCCCTAAGGTACTTCCATACCAAAGGGGACCTTTGCATCATGACTTGAAGTAAAAAGTGCGTTACTGACTCCACTATTTTCTAGCGGAGTTAACATGAAGTGCATTAATCGGCCGGGCCCGACAGGGGGAAGTAGCTATTTCCGAGGTAGCCACGAGTCGATGTGACCGGATGTACATTCTTAGCCGTATGGGTAATGTAGTTCTTCTCCTTGCGATCTTTATTAAAATATGTTTTTATCGGGGGCACCAGGGAAGTGCTGGCCATTGGGAAAGGCGGGACAACCTCCGAACGGCCGTCCATTCCCGGCCGGTCCAGGCCGGCAATTCACTCATATGATCCATATGAGTGTGCCATAAAATGCCATATTATGGCATTTTATTTAGTTTTAAGCATTTTTTTTTAAATTAAATTTAAACCTAGAAAATGTGGTTAAAACTAAGTTAAATGTAGGCCTACATCGTCATGTAACATGTACAAGGCAGCGGATGATTCAAATGAGTGGAAATATCTCAGAAGCAATGCTCAAATGTGGCTATAAAAAACTAAATATAGCAAAACTACCAAGAATGTATTAAATATTTCAACTAACACAAATCAGTCAACACATTTTTTCTTTTACCAAAAATACTTAATAAACTCCTTGTTGTCTATGCCAATGTACTATACATTTTACAATGATAGTATCAAATCAAATCAAACTTTATTTATAAAGCACATTTAAAACAACCGAAATTGACCAAAGTGCTGTACAGTCAGAGCAGTGAGAGTAGGAACAAACAATAAAAGCAAGCATATATACATTATAACAAAGGTAACAAGAGCACAACACATGTGCAGTGCAAGCAGATATTAAAAAGGAACTTAGGGACGGGTCGTTAAAAATCACCCCCCCTCCCAAGGAGGATTTTAGGGGAGGGTCATGCTATTTTAATTTGAGTGTCAGGGAGGGTCATGCGATTTTGAATAAAAAAATAGTCCAGGTTTTATAGGCCTATATATATTTTACTACAGCGTTCCTTTCAATAATACTATTATTTAATTAAGGAACGCTGTAGTAAAATATAACAATGATACCCCCCTCTGCTTTCTCCTCAATGGTACATCCCAGCTATCACTGACGTGCTTCACAGAAGTGCGGAACTTCAGTCTCTCAATTGGTGCTTGAATGAGCACAGAGCGGAGAGATGCTCTCAAAAGTTTGTGCACGACTCATGATTAGCCTATTGAGGGCTCTAATTGACCTAGTGCAACTTGACATTGTAATGGAACCAAATGAACCCTACCGGTCCATTTTCCTTTTTGGACAGTTGGTTGAGGGCTGGGATGAGCCAATGGATTTTATTAAATCAATGATGTTGGAGATGCGACACTCTCAGCCGTGTCTTGGACAGTAACAATTTATTAAATAATATAACAGGCTAATAGGTCTATCTGACTGCAGTGAATCCTTCTCCAAAACAATCAATACTGCCAGCAATTAAAAGACGTAAAAGGCTAGGTCAGATCAATTTGATTATTAATTAGTGCATGGGTCGCAGCTGGCTACTTCAGCTGAAACTGTACACTTTATCGTGTAAAATAAAGTCCAGGACCATTATGGCTTATGGTATTCCATTAGCAGACAACAAATGCATCCCCTTGTTTTCACCTAAAAACTGGATTAATTCTTCAAAATGTGGACTACATCACATCACAGATGCAGCGCACTCAAGGTAATTATTGTGGTTTATCCAGATGCTTTCCATTAGGCTACTTACACGAGTAATGTAATGAATATGCTGACAGACAAACAGAATAAAAAGAATCCACGAATCTCCTCCTCCGGCGCCGATATCCCGCCAGCAGCGTCAGTTCTGCAAATGCTAAGGTATGGCAACATGGCTGTTGTCATGCACGTGTGAAGGCACGCATATGTAATACACCAGTCATGTTGACAATACTTAGCAACAAGCATGAGGAATTTATTTTAAGAAGTTAATTTTATTATTTCCTCAATCCCCTGTAATCAAGGTATGGCAGCTACCATACCCACACGTGTGCCTCTGTAATCCGTTCGCTGCCTCGCGGGTTATGCTTCTGTGTTGCAGATAGAAGACAGAAAAAAAAATTTATATCGCCCATCCCCGGGTGTGTGTGTGTGTGTGTGTGTGTGTGTGTGTGTGTGTGTGTGTGTGTCTGTGTGTCTGTGTGTCTGTGTGTGTGTCGCTGCAGTCGCTCTCTCTCAAAAAGCAAAAAGAGGAGAGAGCTCGCTAGAGATGTTGCATCTGTCCAAAAACAAAAAGGTCTCATCTCACAGTGCACTCTAACTTCTTCATAAATATGTTAAACTTGGTCACACATAGGTTTGAGTGATTGGGCTACTTTGTCTGATGTGAAAACATTGTGATGGATAAAGACATGGATGTTACCTTGTGTGTTGGATCCAGTCAATTTGAAGAAAGTAAATAATCCAGCGTTTAATTTGAGGTGAGGACATTAAAAGCACAGGACTACGTTTTCATCACAACTGCTTGGCTGAAGACCCATTCTATAGCCTATTATGTCATTTTATCATTCAGACCAGCTGACTGGAGTGAGAGCTTAATTGAAATGAACTACATTGCGCAGTGAACTGGAATTAGGTGTATGATTAATCGTCTCGACAGCCCTAACTATAAGTTAAGGTTTTAGGCATAATTTTACTGTGGTAAATGTCATGTTGTTAGGGGAGGGTCAGTCTTTTTTTTTTAATGCCTGGGGAGGGTCATTGATTTTTCCCCCAATTGAGAGGGAGGGCCATGGCATTTTATATCAGGGCTTATACAATTTCTCCAGTAACACCCCTCAATAAAAATCGACCCCTCCCTTAGGTACATTAAAAAGGAACTTAGGTGACATTAAAAGATAAAGAAAAAAGGTGAGTTTTAACCTGAGATTTAAAAACACTTATGGATGGAACAGACCTAATCGAAAAAAGCAGGCTGTTCCATAGCCTGGGGGCTGCAGCCGCGAAAGCACGGGCCCCTCTAGTAACTTTTTTAGGAATCAGCTCGACCAGCAGCTGTTTGTCGGCAGATCTGAGGACTCTGGCGGGGACATAGGGTTCCAGGAGATCTGAGAGGTATTGAGGGGCCAGACCATTTATGGATTTGAATGTGAAAAGAAGGATTTTGAAATCAATGCGGAATTTTACGGGAAGCCAATGGAGTGAAGCTAAGACCGGGGTTATATGTTCCCGTTTTTTAGTGCCAGTATGTCTGCATTAAAGGAGTAGTTCACCCCCAAAATGACTTTTTTTCTATTGATTACTCATGCCATGGAGCATAGAGTTCAATAATATTTTTGGGTTTTTGTCACATTCCTAAGACAAAAATGTTATTCGAGTAAATTTACCCCCATTGATTCCGGATGGGGACCCGTTTCGAAACGGGTCCCCATCCGGTACGAATGGGGGTAAATGTATTGTTATCACATTTGTGTCTTAAAGAATGTGACAAAAAACTAAAAATATTATTGAACTAGTCTCCATGGCATGAGTAATCAATAGAAAAAAAGTCATGTTGGGGGTGAACTACTCCTTTAACCACTGAGCCACAAAGAAACATAATTGCGACCGTAGGTCGCATTTACTACCAAAACCTCCACCGGCTGTCTGTGTGTCAGTGAGTCAGTGAGTCCGTCACACTTTTGCCCTGCTCATATCTCCACAACCGTTGCCCCCATCCATGCCAACTTTTGCACACACACTCCTTGACTGCCAAACTACAACCTCCAAGGACCCCCGGAGCCCCAGGGACCCCCAGGTCCCTGGGGGACCCCCAGATGTAAAAAATGACCAAATGTGCTCACACGTCACACGTCACACTTTTTCCCTGCTTATATCTCCGCACCCGTTGACCCGATCCATGCCAGATTTTACACACACACTCCTTGCCTGCCAAACTACAACCTCCAAGGATCCCCGGAGCCCCAGGGACCCCCAGGTCCCTGGGGGACCCCCAGATGTAAAAAATGACCAAATGTGCAAAAATGACCAAATGACCACCCCAACGGGGCTGCTCACGGGGGATTCCCGGGGACCACCGACTCCTGGTGCTCCAGAACGGATGCAAAAGTGGTGGCGCCCCCAGTGGAGGACCCCCTGCCACTGCAGCGCACATAAAATGCCGTAACTCGGGCTAGGAGCGTCCGGGAGAGCCGGGGCCGGGACCTATTCGTCCGCCAAGGCAACGCGGAGACCCCACCCCTCATTTCTCACATGGCCCTATTCTAGCGCCACCTTCAGGCCGATTTTTAAAACACATTTTTGGACACTGCTCCTACAGTTTTTTGCCCTAAAATCACGAATATCACTACACAGCATGTCTACACTCATGTCATCAACATGGATCAGGAAGATTTTGGAAAAACACATTTTTGCCCTATTTGTGGAGATAAGCCACCTACGGTCGCTTATCTCCCGATTAGGGAGTCTTACTGGTAAGCCATTGTTTTGAAAGCCAATGTACAAGCTCACAATGTTTCTCATTACGTATTTATTTATTTACTTGGCCTTCAATGACATGCCCAAAATTCTGAAGAAAACCTTAAGACTTCCAGGAGGTTAAGACAGGCATTCAAAATGGTGAAAGTCTATTCCGTATTTGGGATTTCAATATTTGGGTCTTATCTGTACATTTAGTACTTCCATCGCACATTACATGAGCCAAAGGGCCATTTAGGTGCAGAGGTGAGTAGCTGCGTGTGACGTGTCGCTTATTGAGGAGATTGCTGGCTTGTCAGAGGTTAGCTGAGGTGAGGATGAGATCAAGTTCTACCAGTTCTACCTTATCAATCCAAAACATTTTTTTTGGTACGGTAGACAGTTGTGGTTTCTCTCCATTGGGGTGATATCTTGATGAGAAATCTTCTATCATGATGAGAAAGTCTTAGACCTTGCAGAGTTATGATACAAGATATGTGGAACAATGGAAATAGAAAGGTCATGTACTGTACGTAACCAGTGATTAGACAATGATAAAGGGCATGGCAGGATTTAAAGGAATGCAGCGTCACATCTACTTTCATGCAATGTCTCCTAACTTTAGTGGTTTCCACTGACTATGACTATGGAGTGTTAATACAGCATATTATTATTTTTGGACACTTTCAAACACTTTTTCTGAAGGGTTTACTTGTCCAGTGCTGCCCTCCTTTGCTTTTGTAGCAAATAGATCCTTCTGAACAGATCTGTTTTTGATCTTTACCTGCACAATGTTTCACTGTGGTCTCATTGACCTTATTCTTTCATTGTCTGACCACCATATGAATCCATTGTCCAAAAACTAGGTTTCTCCAACAAAGGATTAAACACACGTTTTGCTATTTTCAGGGAATTCTGGTTATTATCAAATACTTCTAGCTGTCTTGTTCTCATCTGATGCAATCATGTACAGTACCATGTACAGTACCACAAATCTCCTGCAACATATTAATGAGCAAGTCATCCCAACATAATTAGGTACTCAACAAAGAAAATATTTATATAGACTATATTTTTCATTGAAAAGAAATAAACAAAATGGGCCACGGACATACTGTAGACAAGTCTTGCAATCACATTGGCCCCACTGGCTTGTCTATCATGTGAATACCGGTCCCAGTCGAATAACAGTCATGTGGTTCTTATATTATTTTAGAACGGGTACACTAATTGTGTATCATTATTTTATGATTTACAAGCTCACATCGTGGCACCAAGTGCTGCGCTGCAAGCTTGTAGATCTGTTTTTTTTTTTGTTTTTTTATCGTGAAAATTTGAATTTTGACCCGATTCTATAAGTGTCTTTTGAATCCTTCTAAGGTTTTTTGAAAAACCTATGTTTCTATGTCAGCAATCTGGCTATAGCAATCGTCAAAGAAAAGGTCCTTTTTGAGCGGTGCTAACCGCTCCTATAGACCGTTTTTTTACCAAAACCATGATGTCACAAATGATGATGACATGAGTCCGCTAGACCAATGAAACACTTCGATTCTGTTGATCTATCCATGATGTCATAGTCACATAGGCACCCGATTGGTTAACTCTGATTTAGAACGCGTTTAGGCCGCGTAAAATACGTCATAACGCGTTTAGGCCGCCTAGATACGTCATAAAAAATTATTGAGCGGTGCTAACCTTGAATTTCAAAATTGTATTAGATGAATATTCACTTATAAGCGATAAAATAACCACACTTGTAGACAGACTGTGGAAGATCTTACAGGTTATAAATGATAGCCAACTAATACAAGTTTAAAATACAAATAAACACAATATCCACAATATCCACTGGGTATCCACTGATTGCCCAGTTCTTCGGGCTCTTCGGGCCCAGCTCTTCTTGAAAGATTCAGTCAAGTCAGTGGTCTTGAACATAGCTGACAGTTGTTGCACTTGGCTGACAGCTGTTGTACTTGGTTGTACAGCTGTTGCTGCAAGGTCTGTGGTTCCAAAAAATTTAAAATACAAATAAACAGCTTTTGGAAAAAAAGATTATGCTGTCACTAATGAGGGTAACATGAGTTAACTAGACCAAATGTTCCGCCCCAGGATAACGGATGATTCTTTGGTCAAAATAATCGTGGTATGAAATTCAAATACTTCGGCTTTGCCGAAATAATTAGTATAGGGTCATAAACAAAAATCTAGAGGCAAATAAGGTCCCTGGTTGCCTAACTGACGACCACCAGAGTCATCAGGCTCTGGTGGCAGAGCTGGTTCTGTCCAGAGATGGTTCCGTCCTCTGTATGGTGTAAAGGTCAGGACACACGAAAACCTTATATAGTCTGAGCAGACCTCTAAACTGACATCATACACAACACAAAGAATATTGCCATGCATGCCTATCAACACTGATTCGCGCAGGCGCCCTTACAGGAATTAGTTTGCACCGCTCACTTCGCACGGGTGCGATTTTTACTTAACTGGAGCCCAGTTAGTCTGTTCTTGAGAGGCTAACTATGTCAACCTTTTCATGTGAAGGACCCCCAAAATGATATGTATTTGGCCACTGACCCCATATCAAAATATTTAGTTCCAAGGCCCCCCCAGAAGCAAAATTTTAGTTACAAACGTTTGCTTAAAAAAGACATATAGTCAAAGATTTTCACACATTTTCATGACTTTTCAAAAATAGCAGATCTACAACCCGCTGGTGGTGCTATAACAGGCCAATGTGAGAAGGGTGGCATCTGTTCCTTGGCCTAGTGGGAATGTGTGTGCAAAATCTCTCACACATAGCAGGCTGCGTTTGAGACAATTTGTTCAAAAAGGAGCAATCCTGCAAACCTTGGAATTCAATTTTAGCCAATTAGATAGAATATATCGGACAAATCCGTCATGATCACATCACTGTAGAGATACTGTGTACTGATTTGTGTGATTTTCTGATAAAATTTGAAGGAGTAATATCGAAGAATGTGTTTTACATACTGTAAGTCTGCCTTCAGGTTGCGCTATAAATGGCAGATGTGAAAAATGCAGGGCACAGGTTTTTCCTTGGCCTCTGGGAAGTGTGCATACAAAGTTTTACACTAATCGGTGGTTATAGGTAAAAGCACAAATTGGCCTCTACACAACATGTATGCAAACTAGACCAGGTCAACCTGGTTGTGCCAGACCCCCTGTCTGTCATCATCATTTATGACATCATGCCTTTTGTAGGCATGTCATCATCATGTCATCATCATATATACCCTTTATATAGAAAACCAGGACAGACAGACAGACCGACATTTGCTTATGTAGGCCTACCCATTTCATGGGTCTGGCAAAGACTGTAGGATTTGGGAAACACTTTGTCACGGGGCAGCCCGTGCCCTATAGACATATGCAATCTGCTTAAAGACGTTGCACACACACACACACACACACACACACACACACACACACACACACACACACACACACACACACACACACACACACACACACACACACACACACACACACACACACACACACACACACACACACACACACACCTCTGTTGAATGTGCATGTCACGGCCCCTTGGCCTGGCCTGTGTAGCCCTATGTATGTTGGATCCCTGTATTTGTGCTTCTTCCACAGAGCCTATGGGTGTCGGCCAATGGAGCCTGATGATGATTAGGTGCATTGGGAGCACCTGGCCAGTGCTCCCTGGCTCCCCATAAAAGACTGGGTGGAAAGCCAGTCTCTCTCTCCCTCCCCAGACGACAGCACCCTTTGTTTGTGCAGTTCCTTTGAGTTTATACTCTTTACAACACCCCACATCATCATACTTACCACACATACATGCATTGCTGACACTACTGATTACTGACTTACACACCTCATACTCTTGTAAATATGAGTTAACCCTTTTAGTTAATAAATTATTGTTATTTATACCCCTACCATGTGTCCTCCTCAATTTGTCATTGCCTACGGGCCAGGTCGTGACAGTGCAAGTCAAACAGAACAGGGCTGTACCACTCCACTTAAATAGGGGTGGAGGTTGCCAATACTGTGGAGGAGGGGGGGTGTTAGACAAAGACATTCAGCAACGTTTTTCTAACAGCTCTGTACATGAATTCCAACCTGAATATGTAGTGTAAAACACTTTCACATGTATTGAAAGGGTAATGTATTCAGAGAGAGAGACTGTAAGCTGCTATATCAGCCATTTCAAGGTAATTGGTTTCCTGGTTAGTGGTAGGATCCACTCCTTTAAAGGGAGGCTGCTAACCAGGGCAACTCTGTTATGCTCAGCAGAGCGAGATGAACACATCTCAGTGAGAGTTGCAAGGGCCCCATAGCCTAGTGCAGTGTTTGTTATTTTTGCCTTTTTCTTGAGTTTTGCCTTTTGTTCCCGTTCCCGAGTTCTCTATTTTTAGATTTTTGGCAAAGTTTATTTTTGCTATTTTTGAATTTTGGGTTTCACTGTACAAAACTGCATGGTGGGGGCTAGGGATGTAATGATATAGTAACTGTATCGAAATATCGTTTTTAACTTAAAAAATCGAAGTATATCGAATTGAAAACAGCTAAAATCGAATCGTATCGTTTTATTTTGTATCGTATCGAATCGGCAGTGCAAAGAATCGATTGTATCGATACTACCTACTTGTGCATTGTATTTAGCATTTGCAAGAAGAAAAAATGAAAAGGAGGGGTTTAATTACTTTTATTTTCCATATAACTACACTGGTCTATCGATAAATGTGTGTAATCTCTGCGTTCATGTCAAGGTGCAGGTTTGTCAATATACCGGTACAATGATCAGGTATTTGGCAGATAATCACTGTGTTTACTTATTTATATCTATAATAATTTCCCTTAAAAACCCGCACTATCCACACCTTTCAAACAGATTTAATTTCTTTGTTAAATAGTTACTATATCGATTTTAAATCATTGAATCGAATCGTATCGTATCGCCATGAATGAACCAATATCGTCCATGTACCGTATCGTCAACCATGTATCGTGATATGTATCGAATCGCTATTAAAATGTATCGTTACACCCCTAGTGGGGGCTGGATAAATAAAAATCTTAAAGAGACACAAATTGCTTATTATAAGCAGACATGGCAACCCAGGTACATTCAGAGCCCAGAACGCCAACTACTGACACTTTAATGCAAGGACAACAGGAAACCAAATTATGTTTTTCATGCCAGCTTTTTCAGCCTCCGCCTCTTTCAGGATATGAACAGAATGCCAGGAATAACGTATAGAGAGAAATATTTGTTACAAGTAAAAGTTCTGAATTCAAAATGTACTTGAATAAAAGTAAGGTATTGACATCAACTTGAAAGATTTTGAAAATAGCAGATCTACAAGCTCACAATGCAATACGTGAGCATGTACTGGAGTAGCCTAGAATTAACATTAAAGTATAAAATACCTCAAAATTGTACTAAGGGTAGTACTTGAGTAAATGTACTGGTGTAAAAGGTTACTTTTACACCACTGGCATTGTAGACCCAATTATATTATATCCAACCAGATTCTTGTACAACATGATAAAGAAATAGTCATGTAATAGTATGAATTTCAGTTTATTTACACAAAGGATTGGCAATTACAAAATATTATAGCAGGATTGTTTTCTGTAAGTGGCTAGCAGAGTCAGACTTAACCAAAATTTAAGGAGTAGTTCACCCCCAAAATGACTTTTTTTTCCTATTGATTAGTCACGCCATGGAGACTAGAGTTCAATGATATTTTTCGTTTTTTGTCGCATTTCTAAGACAAAAATGTAATAATAAATGTACCACCATTCATTCCGGATGTCCGAAATCAATGGGGGTAAATTTACTCGATGTCTTAGGAATGTGACAAAAACCCAAAAATATTATTGAACTCTTCTCTCCATGGCGTGACTAATCAATAGAAAAAAAGTCATTTTGGGGTGAACTACTCCTTTAAATTGTCTTTTTGAAAAACATTGAGGGGAAGGAGCTGGGGGTCAAAACTTGAGGGGCTCACAGGCGGCTCTGGTGTCCTGTCAGCAGAGCAGAGAGAGCAGTGACTATGAATTCCAATTGGGGGGGGGGGGGGGGGGACTCCGCTTCCCCCAGGGTGTTTGCGCCCTGCCAGCCTAGGTGGAGGAGGGAGAGAGAGATGAGTACTTAGGCTGATTGTCAGATGGCCTGCAGGTGTGAACACCCAGTCAACTGGCATGAGAGGCTGAGTTTCCCCTGGTTTGCCACAATGAATCAATAAATAAATGCATATATAAATATAATTATATACTCAAACATCATTACTTTATAAAGAAACTCAAGTCATTACTTCAAAATCTAATCAACTACTTCAAAACAAACTATTACATTCAAAATACTAATCAAAACTCAAGCAGTGGATTGTTTGCTCTGCTAGCGTTTTAGCAAAATGAGGAAATCCCATGTTAAAGTCAGCCTTTTTGCTAAATCAAACTAACAGAGTCCTTTCAACATATTTTAGAAAACCAACCAACCAAGCCATTGACAATAAATCATATAAATCATCATGTTAACTCACCGTTGAGTATGTATAGCCTACTGAAGTCAGCAACCAGCAGCATCAACCATGCTTCCAAACACACTGAGTGAGGAGGAAGTGGCCTCAACTCAACCACTATTTGTACCCTTGCTTAAGAAGGTTGCCATGTTTGGTTGGGTTGCCATGTTTGGTTGCAATACCAGGGTTTTCACGGCAAAATGTTGTAAAATGTATTTTAAATGCATGAGGTAAGGCTTGAACAGGGGACCTCTGGAATGATAGACAAAGACCATACCAGGTGAACTATGCACAGCTCTTCACAGTGAGAAAATATTACTTTAAATGTTTGTTTTAGAAGCAGAAGAATAATTTGAATAAAACCGCAATATGCATTGAATTATTAAAAAAGCATGTTTCAATTTTTTTTTAAATCCGATCTGACAGATCTTTAGATATTGGTCCAAAGTTCATGTAAAAAAAGTTCCGTGCACGTGACGCAAAAGTTCCGGAATAAAAGCGGGTTTAAGTGTTTTACAAACTGCTCAAAATGGCGGAAAATCGAAGGGCGGAGCTTACTTAACAAAGACACAGATGTCTTTCGCTTGAGTCAAGGCACGCGTGTAAGCAAGTTGCATGTCTTCAAACGAAACGAGGCATGACTTATGCCCCTTTAAAGTTTGAGTTTTCAAACGCTTCGTATAGCGCCCCCCTTTGGCCAATTGGAGTAAGATTGCTTTCAGTGATATTTGGACTAATCTTCTACATATTTGCCAAATGCCATGAACGTGTCACTTTGCATGTATGATTTAGAGGCAGAAGAATAATTTGCATATAACTGCAACATTGAGTGAATTATTAAAAAATAATGTTTCGCTTTAAAGAAAATCCGCCTAACTTCTCTGACCGTATTGGTCCAAAGTTCATGTAAAAAAAGTTTTGCGCACGTTACGCGAAAATCCCAGGAGGAGATAGATTTTGACTGTTTTTCATATAATTCAAAATTGTGGGAGAGGTAAAGCTCAGAGGTCAAAAGTCAGAGTGTAATAGTTGTTCGGCATGAGGAGACGCATAAGTGTATACAGGTTTCATGGCTGGACCTGAAACAGAGCATGAGCTTTACCTGTTCAAAGTTGGCATTTTTCAAAGGCTTCCTACAGCACCACCCTTTGGCCGATTGTTGCGAGCTTCGCGTTTTAGCCGTTTGGCATAGTCCTCTGCCATACTGCCGAGTTTTGTAAAAAGTGACTGCACGGTCTAGCCGCTAGAGAAAAAGTGGCGGAAGAATAATAGTGCTGAAGTCCAATATCAATAAGTGGCCTTTTGCCACTTCGTGGCCTTGGCCACTAATAAAAACACTAGATAGATCATCAATAAAAAGTCATCATAGTTATCGCACCTGGTTCCATAATTTGAGAGAGTGTTAGGAGTTTGGAAACGGAGTTTTCCCTGCCTGGGGACAAAGCTTCGGACAAAGCTAGAGACAACATTGACAGTCATTGGTGCAGTGGCAGTGTTGTACAACTTTGGGAAGGGATATGGAGATGAACTGCTAGAGGAGGCTGTAGAGCAGGGTTCCCCAATAGGCGGCTCGCGGGCCATTTGCGGCCCGCGGGGGGCTACTGTCTGGCCCTCAACAACCCCAGTAATAATGGTGGTATAAGAGCAACAACGACACTAGTATATCGTCATTGTCGGGTGGAAAACCCGTATCTCAAAATGTGTACATTCTTTTGCAAAGTAAAGCTCTGCTTCATCAAACAAGGCCGTCGCACAAAATTAGTGAAAACGCACAGCGTTGTGTGTGTGTAGATCGGCTGTTTTCACTAGTTTAAATCATTTTCACCCGACAACGACGATATCTGAACTGTCACTGGAGTAGCGGGAACGCCACCGTCGCCAACTGCAATGTTGTGGCCCTCGGCTTGGTACCCTAGACATAATTTGGCCCTTGGGGAAAACTAATTGGGGAACCCTGCTGTAGAGGGTCCCATGAAGACGGAGAAGATGACGAGGAGGACCACGAGGACCACCCTGCTGCCACTGCAAATGGAACTGCTGTCCGGAGGACCTTAATTGAGAACCACTTTGCTGCTTGTGTGTATTATGTACACGCAAAAGGTCAAATACTGTCATGTAAAAACATGATTAAAAGAAATTGCATATCTATGCCTAAATGATAACTTTTCTCTAACAAGCTATTGAAAACATTGTTCTTATAATAATCACATATCACACATAAGCACACAACGCCTCGCGGCGCGAGGCGTTGTGTGCTTGTAGATTGGCTGTTTTCACTACTTTTGTGTGACAGCCTTGTATGATGAAGCAGGGCTTTACTTGGTGAACAAAAGTACAAATTTGAAACTTGGAGATACGAGGTTTCCACACGACAGTGGCAATATACTGCTCTAACATGTTAATATCTTCCTTTAAACATTGTTCTTATAATAATCACATATACTGCTCTACCATGTTAATATCTTCCTTTAAACATTGTTCTTATACTAATCACATATACTGCTCTAACATGTGAATATCGTCCTGTATTTCCTTAGGTGTAAGGTTTGAGCAGTAGGAGCGAGATCATTTAGCGACCTACAACCGGGTCGCGACGTGGTCGGTAGTTTTCAGCGACCGGGTCGCTAAATCGAGCGACCGGGTCGCTAAATCGAGCGACCGCGCCGCTAAATTGACCGACCCGGTCGCTAAATCTACCGACCTGCCTGCAGTTTTAGGTCGGTAGATTTAGCGACCCGGTTGGTACATCTAGTGACCCGGTCGGAAGATTTTGCGCCCCAGTCAGTCGATTTAGCGACCCGGTCGCTCGCTTTAGCGGCGCGGTCGGTGATTTAGCAACGCGGTCGGTGATTTATCGACCCAGTCGGGAGGTTGCGTGGCAGGTTAGCCTAACTGAGGTAAGGTTACTGAGGTTAGGTTTAGGGTTAGGGTTAGGGTTAGTAGTCGGTTAGTGGTCGGTGGAAGCGACCACCGGTCGGTAGATTTACCTACCCGGTCACTAGATTAGCGTCCCGGTCGGTGGAATTAGCGACCCGGTCGGTGGTTTTAGCGTCCCTGCCGGTGGTTTTAGCGTCCCGGTCGGTCGATTTAGCGACCCAGTCGGTGTTTTAGCGTCCCGGTCGGTGGTTTTAGCGTCCCGCTACTTTTTAACATATGCTTGCCCATATGCTCTCAAAAGTTAATAAAAACGCTAATGATATCAGGCTAAAGAGAGTAGGTTATTCCTACTATTTATTTACATTGCAAATCCAAGATGGAGGACATTTAATCCATGAATTAATCGCAGTTTAAGGATTTAATCACAGGTTAAGGATTTAATCACCGATTTGTTAAGCAATGCTTAAATTTAAGTGGTGCAACACACCTCGATTTAAAATAAATCCTAGATCAACAAATCCATGATTAACCCTAAACTAAGATTTATTTAATCCCTCTTGGTGCAATCGGCCCTCAGAGTCTCAGATCTGTAGGGGTCCATTTGGATTTGCACACTCTCAGAGTTACAGACCTGTAAGGGTTCATTTGGTTCCATTTGCACACTCTCAGAGTTACAGACCTGTAAGGGTCCATTTGGTTCCATTTGTACTCTCTCAGGGCCGATTGCACCAACACGGATTAAGCCTTAACCTGGTTTAAATCAGGGTTTATCTTTTAATCCAGTTGCACCAAACTTTAAACCTAATTTTCATTAGCAGGTTTAGTTTCAAACCATCCTTTTAATCTTGGTTTTACTTTTCACTGTAAACCTGGATTAATGTTAATCCTGTTGCACCACTACTTTAAACTTCAATTTAAACATCAGTAACGGATTAATTTTAATTATTTTTAAATGCAAACATGCCATTGACATGAATGGATTGGGAGTCCCCCTCCTGTGAGAAAAATCTCCCTCCTTTCCCCAGCTGGCAGCGTCTGTCCAGCAGGCTTGCTACTGCAAACTGCGGACATCGCGTTTATCCTAGATTACTGCTCATTAAACCAGCATTGGGGTCCGTCCATCCTATATGGGTGGACTCCAAGGCCATTCTCTCAACCCATACCCTTCGGACATGACGGAGCTATCACAAGTCCGAAATTTGACGGCAAAATACCTAGTAATTTTTGCTGAAAATACCGTTAGAATACAAATTTCCCTTCAGTGAAAACGCATGCCGTGAATTTGCAGTTTTTTTTTACAACCATGTGCATGAAAGGAGACAGTTAACAGTTTAAAACATTGTATCTGGGATTCAAAACGACCTGAATGTAAAGGAATATGTAAGGGATAATGAATGTCTCCGCGGTGAATGAGGGTAGATAACAGACCGACGGACTGATAACTCAAGCCGAAGGGATGTTATCTACCGTCATTCATCAAGGAGCCATTCATTATCCCGCTTATTACCCGGCTACTAAATAAAATGAATAATTTGACTCAAAACTAAAAACAAAATAAAGTATATCCTTGTTTACAGACGGCTGGAAGTGTTCCACAAGTGTTGCGCTGGGCGTCCCCCCCCCCCCCCCCCGCGCGCGACACGGTCGCCTTGGAAAACAAGGAAGTGCTGATTAGATAAAATCCATTTTCTGATACTACGTCGTCTATTTTTTGCTTAAAATATTTAAAAAAACATTCTTGAGAGCAACATTTAGTTGTAAATGTCGCTGTGTGTTTGTTTACATGGTAGACATGTTGCATACAGCACTAAATTCACACAGTGCAGCCTGAATGCAGCAGCTGCTCTGAGCTGTTGATTAGGCAGCGGTCTGTTATAGAGCGGAGCGGTCTGTTATCGTGGGATATCAGACCTCTGATTTCAGCGCTCGACCAATCAGAATCAAGAATCCAAACAGGCCGGGTAATAAATAGAAATAAAGTAGGTCTACAGCTTCACCTTGTATAGGGGATTAATTATTTAGGCTAGAATCGCATTGACAAACACAGCCCAAGTCTATAGGCGCATTTCCACTGCAGGGCCAAGCCAGAACCAGAACCAGAACTTTCCAGAACCAAGAACTTTCAGGAAACCGTGAAGTTCCAGAACCAAGTTCTGCTTTTGTTTCCATATAACCAGACCCAACCGGGAAGCTCAACTGGTCAGCCTGATTTGGCTGAGACAAAACAGCTGGTCATTTGAACAGCAGCACATTCGGGAATCTAAAATCTAAAATAACAGCTGTATGTAAGAAATACGTCTTTAGTTACTACTTTCTGGATATAAAAATAAAATAAAAAACAATAGAACGTTCAAACAAGCTGCTAACTGTACTGAGCTGGACAGCTGGTATCTGTGGCTGGTACGCTCACTACGCTGCCTTTGCTCTAGGGAGAAAAAAAGCGTCTCAGCCGTCTCTCACGCACACACACACACACACACACACACACACACACACACACACACACACACACACACACACACACACACACACACACACTACGAAGCAGGCGTGTCCTGAACACAGCGCACGGCTGACGGCTCGGCTGCTGACTCGAGTCACCAATGCACGGGGCGGGCGAATGTAGAAATGCTTATCTCCACTGTTTAGTTTGTTGTTGGTCTATCGACGTACATTTTCTTTATTTGTGTTTGGCACCGTGTCTGTCTGCTTGTGCACTCGACGGACGCCCATTTCAGAAAGACGACGGCGACGGAATTTGTTTGAAAATCCTTTCATTTAGAACGGATGCTTCTAGCTCCTTCTGGATATTTTCTTCTCCCACCCAGACACAAATAAGAGCCTGTATCATCACATTCACTTGACCAATGTGTCGTGGCTGTCGTCTGGCGTCGCGTCCATAGTGTTTCTGTGTTTCTGTCTGTCGGAATAAGATTTTAAAAAATGACGCTGTTGTGTTGTGAGAGATTTCTCCCCGTTCTCCTCGGTGTCGTTACCTCCGCTCGACCAATCGAGAGCCGGAGCGCTGCTGGCCCCGCCCATAGGTTCCCAGAACTTAAGTTTAGTTCTACATCAGGAGCAGGACCTAAAAAAGGTTCCAGGAACCTTGTCTGGAACCGGGCCGTTCGCAATGGAAACAAAACCAGAACCAAAAAAATAGGTTCTGGTTCCTGAAAGTTCTGGTTCCACCTTGCAGTGGAAAAGCGCCTTAATTCTTTCTTTCTCTGGTCATCCATCGTTTATGGTGCCGCGTAAAAAAAAACAAAAAAAAACACAGCTAATAATCTACAAGCCCACAAGTGCAACACGTTGCATCATGCAGCGATCCTTTCTGAACCTTATGTGTTGTGTTGCATGAAGAATATGTCTTGTAACTTGTTAAATCCATTTGAAGGGTTCAGGAACCGTTCAGGGTGAGAGAGAAAAAGAGAGACAGAAGCGAAGACTCAAAGCACCCGTTACGGCTGCTCAGTGCTCAACAAGCAGCCAGACTGTGTGGCGTGTTGCCATGCCTGCTACTTATAAGCGACTATGGGCTTGATTTCCGTAAAGTTGCTTATATATATTGATAGTTTCTGGTTGCGTTTTATTTGTTGTAAGCTTCTAGATAACTTTTCAAGTAGCTGATGCGGCGATACGTATATAGTTTTAAAGTGCTCTTGTGGCCTAGATAATATCACTTTTTGGGGCTTATTTTTGCACACCTGGTTGCTTATTTCTCTCGCAAAGTCTGGCAACACAGACTTTCATAGCCTGAAAAGCCAGTACATGAAACCCTGTTTATCTTCGTTCTGTCAGTTCAGTACTCCATCCTATGGGAGACGCTGACCAACACCCTTCTTTACTAAGGCGCCGTACAGACATCTGCGTCACGCATCATCATCTTATCGTATGAGAATGGCCACTGGGGGCGCCGTAGTAATGCATTCTCAATGCAAGGTTGTTTGGTGTTTTGTCGTTGCCGTGTCTCTTCAAGAGCGTACAGGCTGCGGTTGAGCTTGAGACACGGCAACGACATAAAACCAAACAACCTTCCATTGACAATGCATTAGTACGGCGCCCCCAGTGGCCATTCTCAGACGATAAGATGACGATGCGCGACGCACATGTGTGAGCGCGGCCTAACAGGTCCCATTATCTTACTGTTCCCATCATTCCATACAATTAACATGATCACAATCTTTTTAACCATTACAGTAAAATCCTAGCCCTGTTAGTTGATCTTTGACATTGTTTGCTACTGCCTCTCTGTTAGACAGGACGTGAACCATTACGACATCGGCTAGCGCGTGGCACAGAGAAAGAGCTGGCTCTGTTCCCAGACAGGAAACAGATGTCAAGCGAGAAAGTGACCATGATAACACCACAAAGATACCTTAATATCTGAATACATGAATGATTCTACAACAAGTTATAATGTAAATGATAACGTGCTAATTATTATTATAAGACATCATTAAGAAAATGATCAAAATTATATGGCTTGATTAATTGTAATCTCATTATATAACCCCTGATTATTCCTCATAACTGCTGTCTCCTGAGTGAACAAGTTACTTCTGGATTTGTTGTTTTTCCATTTCAACAGGATGTAAGTGTGTGGTAATCCGTCTGTACATTTCTCGTCACATTTAGCCTCATCTTCAACAACCACAAATAATATGTGCATCCAGCATTTAAGCAGTATAAAGATGCTTGTCTTAAGCCTGATCTAAAATTGAGGGAAAACAGGGTTGAAACGCTGATATCCAAGCCCAGTCTTGGAGACAACAGCTGATGTTGCGGACAGAACGGACGATTCAAGGAGATATGCACGTGTGTCGTCTTTGGTTCTCACTTCACACAGGTGCGATTTTCAGAGAGAATTCCACAGTGGACTGTTGTTCTCTCAGGTGTTCAGGGAGGGAGTTCCACAGACATGGGCCACTAGAGCAGAAGGCCCGGTCGCCCATGGTGTGGAGTAGAGGTTTTCACGGGTCCAATTTGAACTACCCGAACCCAAAAGGACCCGGGGGAAATGGACCCGGACCCATATGGCCCCGTCTATCATTTGGAATTTGAGAACCGTTACCCGAGCAGCCCCGAGACATGATGGATCCGATCCGAACGGCCCCGCCTGTTATTAGAAAAATTAGATCCGATACCCGAGCAGAGAGAGAGATCCGAGACCCGAACCTGTGGCCCCGAAATGAAAGAATGCCAACGTTATTATATTAAGAGTTGTATGAGACGTCTTTCTTACCTAACGACGTCGCCATGGTTGCAGCTGCTGCTGTTGCTGTCAGCGGCGCTGTGCCTCTCGTCAAAAAATGATCTTTTCCCAGACCAGTAAGTCAATGCGGACAGTTTATAAATACAAATAAATCCATGTTTTTATTCCTTCTTCTTTGGCTAGCCAATGCTAATGCTATCGTTTTCTGTCGCATGTGTTGTTCATTATATCTTTCTGCTTTGAGTGTCCATTTTGCTCTGCAAGAGCATGACAACACGCAATGACAACTCCATTGTAAACCATTAACCAAAACGTTACGTTAATATCAACAATCTTTGATAATAATAACAATCCAACTGATACAGTGTTGTTGTGACTGTGAGTGAGTTCTAAACTTCTCACAACCAATGCATCAGATTACATGCTGCATCTTTAGTGCCATCGTGTGAGGGGCGGGCATTTGCTCTACGCAGACTACGCAACTGCGTAGAGCCCCTAGGCAGAGGGGGCCCCCTGCTGGGCTCATTATTCTGAGCATTTAGAAAAAAAAGTAAGTCTCTAGCCCATTCCTGTCAAAAGTTATGATTTTTTAAAGAATTGACCAACTGCTCACTGGAGTCAATAGGTTTCACACACAGATCAAACTTCCTTCGCCAAACAGGAAGTGCCCTTCACCAAACAGGAAGTGCCTCTATATCTCATGAACCGTTTGTCGTACAGACTCGGGGCTGGTGTCATATGACTTGATTAAGAGTCCTTAACCTTAATTGGCGCTTCCTTCGCCAAACAGGAAGTTCCCTTTGCCAAACAGGAAGTGCCTCTATATCTCATGAACCGTTTGTCGTACAGACTTGTGGCTGGTGTCATATGACTTCATTAAGAGTCCTTCACCTTAATTGGTTTAACTTAGTCCCATCCCCTCTTCTGATTGGCTGTTGCCCCTTGTGACGTGGGTAGAGCTGCGAGGGCCTGGTCATTGCTGCTTGCAGCTTTAATTTTATCTAAATTTTGAAAAATAATAATTAAAAAGGAATTGTAAAAATATCATTTTAAAGTATTATTATTCACTGATATTCCCTTATTGTTATTAAAATAATGATTGTCCTGCATCAAATATGTCCTGTATAAAAATATACATATAGGCCTACTCTGTATACCTTTGATTACCTTACTTTATCTTACTGTACTCTTCTTAAATTAATCAAATAGATCCAAAATGATTGTGGTTAGGTATTTAAAACCAACCATAATGACAACAAATAGGCTTCCTCTGCCTCTGCTCTTTATTGTCTTGTCAAGTTCATTGTCTTGTCATGCTAAATCATCACTTTTTCAGAATAGGTATTGAGTTGGAGGGTGGCATTTTTAATTCCTGCACTTCGCACGCGCGCATACTGTTTTTTCACGCATACCTATTTTTCACGCGTGCTCATGGGGGGGCCTCTTTTACTACCTTTGTGGGGAGCCCCCAGTTTATAAAAACCGCCCCTTAGTGCCATCACGGTGATGGCACTAAAGATGCAGCATTTGATGTATCTTCACTTTTTTATCTCTGGTGCCTCTTCTCTTCATCTTGATGTCAATTGCACCAGCTGCAGCTAGCCTATTTATTAACCCAACGTAATTATTAACATTAACATTAACGTGAAGTTATGCCACCATGCCAGTGGTGCTACAGGTCAGGATTCTTAAATGCTTCGTTTTTGTATAGGTCTATAAACTATTCCTACTCTGACTGTCGCTCGTGCGTCTTTGGAATGGATATGTTTCCAAAAGAACAGATCTATAAGCTCTAGACGCGCCATGACACAGTGGATTAATAGCTTGCAACTCAGATTTGTTGGGTAGGCAATGCACACGTGTTATGCATTGCACGAAGAGATGGATATTAAATGAAAAATTTTCACTTTTCGAACGGGACATAGGCCTATTGGACAGACAGTATGTGTTACTCCTGAGTCCTGGGAAGAAGAATTGTGGAACTTTAACAGCAAACGTGAGTACATTGTGCCTTTACATGGCTACCTTCTTATGCCATAATGCAAGGCTACTTTACTTTACTCTGTATGATTGTGACTGTGGGGTGGGGGTGTGCGTGGTTGTTGTTTAGCGCTGTAGGCTGAGTTCTTTTTGTGGCCCGGTTATAGTCACGCGGCTACCGGGGGGTTCAATTTTAACCCGCGGCGAGACTGGAGCATCGCGGAGGGTTCGATTTTAACCCGCGGCAGGACCGGAGCATCGGTTAAGGACACAGTGCGCACTTGATTTGATTTATACCCAAACGTTGATATGTAAATATTCCTTTATAAAACATGTAGACTAACCTAGCAGCTGTGTGAGCTGCGCCTATTAAAATAAGACGCAAAGTGGCAAGGATGAATTAATAATAATAAAATAATTAAATTGATTTAAACGACAATGCAAGGCTACAGTATGAATTTGACTATGGGGTGGGATGTCCATGGCATGGTGCACATTGTGCTTGATTTGATGTATTCTCAAACGGGCTGTGTGTGAGCCTGTGCCTACAGTATTTTGATAACAAATCATTCTGTGCATTTTCCATTTCGGGTTGTGTGCCACATCAGTGTGTGTGTAGCTCATCAACTGTCGGTGCGTTCGGACGGACGCACAGTGTATTTCAGCCGCAGGCTACATCGCATCATTACATCATAAAATTAATTAAAAAGGGAAGAAAAAATAATATATATATATACTAGACCTTACCCGTTCGAAGATATGTGCTCCAAAATATGTGCAGAGTGTGGGTTGTGGGGAAAGTTACTGTAACTGGTGCGTGCGTGAGAATATGTGGGAGCATCATAATGTAAGGCATAATGTATGCGCTTGCTCCACATAGTTTTTTCATACCCGTTGGAAGATGAGACACACATCAAACGCACCTGGTGAAAGCGAGAGAGAGAGAGAGAGAGAGAGAGAGAGAGAGAGAGAGAGAGAGAGAGAGAGAGAGAACATTCCTAACTGTGAGAGAGAGGGGTGTGTGTGTGGGGCTACAGATCCCATGGCCTGGAGGAACGGACCGTAACCCTGACAACAGGCTAAGAAAACGCTAATAAACAGCTTTAATTTGGGATAAATGAAATTCGGGCTCCGTCACCGTTGGTATAATGCTAATGGCCAATACCATGTGAACTTTGGGATCAGTTGCTGAAGCGAGTGAATAGATAAACGTAGATAAGCGTGAGCGTTAGAGCGTTAGAGCGTGAGTGAGTGAGTTTGCTGGTTTAATATATATATATATATATATATATATATATATATATACTGTATATATATATATATATATATATATATATTTATATTGTAGCAATATATTTTTGCTAAAGACTCTTGACTCGGACTCGGACTCGTAGATCAAAGACTCGACTCGACTCGAGTCTCAACCCCCCAACGACTCCAGACTCGACTCGACTCGAGATCAAAGACTCGTGACTCGGACTCGACTCGTGACTAAAGACTCTTTTACATATCTGCGTGATGAAGATGAAGAGATACGATGAGCTGACGCGTCACTAACAGACATATGATGAGCTGAGGTGTCACTAACAGACACACAGACGACAGAGAGTGTCGATCACAGTCACAACCAGAACCAATCGGTGCAGATCGGTGAAGTTCCAGTTGAGATTCCAGTTTGAGTGTGTTAGACGGCGTCAAGCTGTGGTAGACAGTTCAAGCCAAAACTCTCCTAAGTCGGTCCCAACTTGGGGAATGGGATGTCAGCTAAAAATGTACCCCTTTTTTAGGAATTGAAGAACCTCTAGGAGTGATAGGAAAAGGTTGATAGCAGCGATACATATAATGTTAAAGAAGGTGTCCTTTCGGGGCAATGGAAATATGGGGACTTCATTCTTTTCAACTGGGTTTTGGGCCGCCCGGTTATAAGTGGCGTATACGGTATACTTATGTAGAAGCAGAAGTATGCAAAGGAAAGCCACGAGAAAAACAGTGCAACAAGAATAAAATGGTATAAAAAAAATGTTAAAAGAAAAAGCCCGGAAAGGACTGGCTTCTTAAAGATATGCCGACATTATTTGTATAGTGGAGATGGAATTGTGGTTCTATGGGTTTGAGATCGTGTCATATGTCATGTCAAAGTGCCAAGGTTACAGACTTACAGAGTTGCTATTTTTCAAAATGGCAGCAAGAAGGAGTAAAGTGAATAGAATAAAAATGAAAAGGATAATCTGGTAAGACTGGTTTTGGTGAGATTTTGAACAGGGTTGGAGAAGTTGAGGAATTGTACAAAACCAAAGTAAGAATTGGGAATAAACAGTTAAGCTAAAAGTAGAGAGGATTTTGGAGAAGTAGCCTCCACATGACTTGACAGTTCCAGTCAGTGGCAGTCAGAAGAGGAAAGTGATAGTCTCCTTTTTGGTCATACCGAGTGGACCGGAGGTGCTCCTCCTTTTCACCGGACCTTGGGCTTGATGGTGTAAGAATGGAGGATGTTGGCCAAGACTGTTAGATACTCTGTATCTTTCCACTCATGGGGTGATTTTATGTAATGTAATTGCTTGTCTCTAACTGGCTGGAGGTGAGAGGAGGTCTTTGAATGTTTAGAGAAGAAAGAGAAGTATATAATGAGAGCACATGCAGGGGTGGCTTCTCATCCTTTTTTTCCTCCCACCTAGAGGACCTCTTGAAGGAGAACACTTGACTTTTTGGCGTATGCCTCGTCTCAGGCCCATCCGGCCGAAGGACGTCTAAACGAAGGGTCAAACTTGGGGTGGTGTTAAAGGGGGTTTCTTGTCCGGTGGAATGATTGAAGTGTGCAAGTGGAGTCATCTTTTGACAAAACTTTCATAAACAATTTTCCAGATCCGGTCCGAGAGACTTTGTTCGTAATGGGGAACTCAATTGCGTCAATTTTCAGTAATGTTAATGGACTGGAGACCTCCTCACACTTTTAGTACGGATAGAGTAAGAATGGGTTAGAAGTGGGTTTTAATGTACTGTATTATGTTCTGTTGAAGCAATAACTTTTTTGGCAAGCTAAGGCAAATAAATTCATTTTTTTGGCAAATTAATAAAAGAGTGTAAACGCTTTTCCGGACCTCCCTTTTCTTCTTTTTTTTTGTGAGCGGCCTGGTACACCTACCTTGGATAGAGGTTTCCCTGTGAGTTCGAGTCAGCCCCTAGGTAAGCTAGATCCAGCAGCTACACACACTGATATTCAAAAAAATACACACCTCATAATAGGGCAATCACATGATAATCCTGTGCGAATGAGAATGTATTGTCGAATGGTGTAAGGAGCTGCGGATGTGCTGGGGTTTGTAAAGTGCATGAGTGTCATTGGCAATGCATATTATCATAGTAATGATGATGTTATACTGTGCGTGGTCTATCCTTGAGTAAGGTAGTCGGCGTCATGTTATGTATTTCTCGCTAGCGCATTTTATTGTGTGATTTTTGAGAGGGAGCAATACGGGTTTCTCATCTGGGTATTTGACCTAAGAATCTTTAACAAATTGAGAGTTTAAGGTGCAACTATCATTTGGGTCAGGGTTGGGCAACTTTGATGATGGCGAGGGCCACTATATGTCCACCTTCAGTCCAGAGGGCCACATTGCATATTGCTACGTCCTACTTTGTCATTCTAGTATCTCATACAAAAGAGGCAAAAATAGCAGATCTACAAGCTCAAAACGCATCGCACTGCGATGCGTTTTGAGCTTGTAGATCGGCTATTTTTGCTTCTTTTTAACAGGAATCCTGAAATGTAACATTTTGATTTAATTTCAAACACATTTAGTTATATACTCATGTTAAATGTATGAACTTAAATACAAATTCATTGGACATAAAAAAAGACATTTTAATACTACTATACTAGTCATTAAGCTACTAATATAGACTGACAGAATTAAAGCAGATCATGTTTGGAATTGTAACAGCTGAAATCATGTGGCCCCAGGGCCGCCTGTTGCCCATGTATGATTTGGGTGGTCAGCAGATTTTAAGGAAGTTTTAGTTCCCCTTCCTTCACTGAAAAACTGATAGCGCCTCTTTTCCTCTGACTCCGACCGCAATAGGGGTGAGGAGAGGATACATGTTTTTCCCATGGTTCCGAGGGGTGGAGACTGAACTTCACCGGACCCTAAGTGTACTTTTCTCTGTTAGGCCGACAGAGCCGCTAGACCGCGCTGCAAATGATTCAGAATCACCACAGGGGAACGGACCATAAGTTGGTCCCTTTTGCCCTACCACGGATACGTACAGTTTGGTAGACGCTTCTGTACTATTCCGCAGTAAAACGGCCCCGGTTTCTGGGGTCTCCTGTCTTAGATTTTAATAATAATAGCTCCCGAGGGGTGGGATAGTTTTTTCTATGTTTTTACCCTGAGTGGGATCTCATCAAGTGAATCCATCTTTCGAGTCAGCCCCTAGGTAAGCTAGATCCAGCAGCTACTCACACTGATATTCAAAAAAAAAATAAAAAAAATACACACCTCACATAGTGCAATCACATGATAATCCTGTGCGAATGAGAATGTATTGTCGAATGGTGTAAGGAGCTGCGGATGTGCTGGGGTTTGTAAAGTGCATGAGTGTCATTGGCAATGCATATTATCATAGTAATGATGATGTTATACTGTGCGTGGTCTATCCTTGAGTAAGGTAGTCGGCGTCATGTTATGTATTTCTCGCTAGCGCATTTTATTGTGTGATTTTTGAGAGGGAGCAATACGGGTTTCTCATCTGGGTAGTTGACCTAAGAATCTTTAACAAATTGAGAGTTTAAGGTGCAGCTATCATTTGGGTCAGGGTTGGGCAACTTTGATGATGGCGAGGGCCACTATATGTCCACCTTCAGTCCAGAGGGCCACATTGCATATTGCTACGTCCTACTTTGTCATTCTAGTATCTCATACAAAAGAGGCAAAAATAGCAGATCTACAAGCTCAAAACGCATCGCACTGCGATGCGTTTTGAGCTTGTAGATCGGCTATTTTTGCTTCTTTTGAATTGGAATCCTGAAATATGTTTTGTTATTTTTTAACTGGAATCCTGAAATGTAACATTTTGATTTAATTTCAAACCCATTTATTAAATGTATGAACTTAAATACTAAATTCATTGGACCTAAAAAAAGACATTTTAATACTACTATACTAGTCATTAAGCTACTAATATAGACTGACAGAATTAAAGCAGATCATGTTTGGAATTGTAACAGCTGAAATCAATAATATATCATAGAGTATATCATTAAGTGAAGGTGGGGGCCGCATGTGGCCCCAGGGCCGCCTGTGCCCATGTATGATTTGGGTGGTCAGCGGATTTTAAGGAAGTTTTAGTTCCCCTTCCTTCACTGAAAAACTGAGCGCCTCTTTTCCTCTGACTCCGACCGCAATAGGGGTCACACTCAAGTGAGGAGAGGATACATGTTTTACCCATGGTTCCGAGGGGTGGAGACTGAACTTCACCGGACCCTAAGTGTACTTTTCTCTGTTAGGCCGACAGAGCCGCTAGACCGCGCTGCAAATGATTCAGAATCACCACAGGGGAACGGACCATAAGTTGGTCCCTTTTGCCCTACCACGGATACGTACAGTTTGGTAGACGCTTCTGTACTATTCCGCAGTAAAACGGCCCCGGTTTCTGGGGTCTCCTGTCTTAGATTTTAATAATAATAGCTCCCGAGGGGTGGGATAGTTTTTTCTATGTTTTTACCCTGAGTGGGATCTCATCAAGTGAATCCAGTTTGTGTGAATCCAGTGAGAGTGAATTCCAATTTATGTGAATCTAGTCGGCAGTGAATCCAGTGTGAGTGAATCCAGCCAGTGTGAGTGAATCCGGTGAGCAGTGAATCCAGACATGGATCGAACAGGGATTTGGATGGTGTTCCTCCTTCTCTTGATCTCAGGTAAACAGTGTATTTTAACCTCTGTCTAGACCAGGGCTGGGCAACCTTAGGCACCGTGCCAACGTTGGCACAGGGGAGGAGGGTGATCACTGGCACACTGGCATGAGGCTGAGGATTATTATTATTTTTTTTTTTGAAAATATATGAAATATTTAAAAATGTAGGGAGGGGGAGGGTGGGGGTACCGTCATCAATTCTGCTGTTCGGTGCCACAGAGATTTCGTGACTCCCCGAACCGAACGAAAATAAATTAGTCTCTAAAAGTGCAGTATGAATCAGCCTTTACTCTGACTACTTTTTTTTCTCCTTTCTCTTTCTTCCGTCTACACACAATCTCGCTGCCAAAAATCTACAAGCTCACAACACGCTGTGAGCTTGTAGATCAGCTATTTCTGACTAAAGTTTATGTTTAATATGTGAATGCTGGGGTTCAGATGGTTATTGATGTGGATGTGAAAGACTAGCCTCGCAACAGCCAGACTCTCCAAAAGGAGAGTCTGGGAGTTCCCCATAGACAATGCATTACGCGATGACGTAGTTGCTTACTTTGACTGACAGGTCCATTCAGTAGTCATCAGCGCATCAAAACATCGTCGGGAGATCATCAAATACGTCTTTTCCAGACAGAAATTCCAAAGGTGCAAACTGTTGTTCGTTTTTAAGTTATGAGATGCCGTTGATTTCAGATAAAACTTCGCTTAATGCAGCTTTTATTTGCGATTTGTGAACTCGCATCGGACATGGGGTCCACCATGTTTGTTGTCAAAATGCGAGAGCTGTAGCAGCCGCTCGACCAATCAGGAGCGGTGTGAGGAGGGTTCGCTTGAAATGCAGCCTTTTGATTGGAAATTAGAAAAACATTGCTAATAAAGAGGCTCAATGAGAGCTTAGCACCCCTAAGCCCCCCCCCCCCCCCCCCCACCCCACAAACCCAATACAGATGAAAAATATTGAAGGAATAAATAAATAAAATGTATATGAATATTTGAAAGACAATTGACTGACTTCTATGTAAACCATACTATAAAAGCATACTTTTTATGCCGGAAAGCATCTTCAGCCTCACATAAAACCTATCCGATCACCTACAGTCCTCAGATTTGGAGCTGGAAACTGCCAATGATCTGGTCTGTTCAGTCATCCATAACCTAGGTGCGAGTGAATCTCGTTTGTCATATTAGTACTATTCATTATTGTTTGTTGCCAAAATGAATTAGCCCCCGCTCTAAAAATAGCCCCCCCAGTCACAATTATCTGGAGCCGCGCTGGCTATAACAGACCGCTTCACATCACCAAAGGCAACCTGGCCTGGTGGGGATAAGCGCTCCGAGGAATGTATATTTTCTAGTTTTATGAGTTGTGATATAAACCACAGCTCCTCATTCCCACCCTGTGAATGTGAAAGCAGCAAACAGGAGAAACAAAGGACATCTTCAGCCCATTCTCACCCCCTCTGCTTCACCCGTCCGACGCGTTCCCAACTCGCTTTCTACTTCACCCGTGCGATGTTTTGGGAACACCTATAGTGGCGTGAGCGGTAGCGACGGGTGGCTGATAAACCAGTGAACCCTTCAAAGCGGTATCGAATCCTGCTTCGGGAACTGCTTTTTTTTTTCTTTCTTCTTAGACCACCCAATGCGTCCAACCCGTGAAACAGTAGGCAATCCCAAAGCGTCTATCGTCCGACGCAGTACAGTACTTGACAAAGCGTCGGTTGTATGACGCTTTAGGGGTGAGAATGTGTTGCAGCGTCCTGTACTTCAACAGATAAACCACATCTACAACCAACCAGCTGTTACACTGAAGCTCATTTACTTTGTTATGTTTCTCCTCAGCTCTCCAGACTGAACCAACACACACCACACCAGGTAAGACTGTCTGTCTGTCTGTCTGTCTGTCTGTCTGTCTGTCTGTCTGTCTGTCTGTCTGCCTGTCTGTCTGTCTCCCGATACAACACTGTTCATATTTGAACCAGTGAAATATGGTGGTGTTTAGTATTTATAGTGAATAAAAAGGTCAGTCAGTAAATACAGCAGCTTGACAAAGAGAGGCAATCACAACACTTTAAGAGATAGTGATTAATAACTTTACATTTATAATGTTATTTATCTACATGTTACAGAGAGAGAGAGAGAGAGAGAGAGAGAGAGAGAGAGAGAGAGAGAGAGAGAGAGGGGGGGGGGGATGAGAGAGATCTTTATTTGTCACTATACATGTATGCATAATCAGCAGTGAAATATTGTAATTACAATTAGATAGTTTTGCTTTGCACGGTGTGTATTTAAAAATGCAACTCAAATGTAATGCCTCCCTTTCTCCAGAGGTGGAGCCCTTCCTCATTGTTGCCACCAGCTCCAACCTGCTGAAGATCAACTTGGACGGCTCCAGCTCCACAGAGCTCAAACAGGTGAAAACCATTAGACATAAAAACACATCCTATGTAATCCTATACTATATTCTACACACACTGCTTTAGACATGCTGGAATGTATTCCTGTCTGAGACTAACACAACTGATGGGGTGTGACAGACCAGGGCCCAGGCTCTGGACTTTGACTATCAGCAGCAGATGATCTACTGGACAGAACAGTACCCCACCCCCACCATCAGCCGCATGCACATCAGTGGACGTGACGTCCAGGTCAGTGTGACAATGACAACGATGAGGATGAATGACAGGGAAGGGAAACCAAATGAACAATACTTATATTTGTAATGTAAATACTTTGTGATATCAGTGTAAGAGAACAGGCTGTCTGGTGGCTCAGTCTCTTAGTGCAACGTTTCCCAAACAGTGGGACAGGACCCACTTATGGGTCGCGGAACCATCCTTTTTTTTAAGCAATGTTGAACAGTAAAATGTTACTTAGTAATATATTACTGTAATATTATTACTTTATCTAGTAATGAGTAATGTAACTTATTACTACATAGGCTAATACTGATACAAGTAGCGTTGCATTACTCCTTACAGTGAACGTGATTCATTGCTGTTTTTGACCGAGATGAAATCACTCACTCTTCACTGTCAAGTGGTTCCTGTGTAAATAAGACGAAAAGCTTACAAGGATCTCCTTTTAGTTGACATTGTACCAGTGATTTTTACTTTTTACTTTTTCCTATGCAACCTTCTAATAAATTCTTCAATCAATCAATGTTGTATTGTCTGTGAGGTGGTGCTGTAGTGTGTCTGTGTGTCCAGCAGGTGGTGCTCTAGCGTGTCTTTGTGTCCAGCAGACATTTGAAAGCTCATTTAAATGGCATAGTGTACACTGAGCATTTAAATAGGGATAGGGGAAACAAACAGGGGGAACTAAATCGCATGTGTAAGGAGGTTTAAACATGGGCATGAAGAACAGATTTACAAGCTATCAACACTTTGCGGTGTTACAGGATGGCAGCTTGTAGATCTGTTCTTTTCAAGCATGCACCATTGTGCAAAGTTCTGATGTAGTGCAGGTCTGGGGTCTGGTGCAGGTCTGTGTTCCTCTGTGTGTGACTCAAAAAGGAAGCCATGCACACATGTATACTTTCAACACTAGGAAGTATTGTCATTATATTATAACATGTAAAACATAAAGGTAATAACTTAGTAATATACGGGTATTATGTAATAGAATGTATTATTATTGATATCAAGTAAAAAGTTATGTAAAACAATGCATAAAAAAAAGTAAAACATGTTGATTATATTCAGAGTACATGTATGGTTGATTGACAGGTCCTTCACAACACGTTGATCAGTTATCCATCCAGTCTGGCTGTTGATTGGGTGGCAGGAAACCTGTACTGGTGTGACAGTCACTGGAAGACCATAGAGGTGTCCAAACTAAACGGGTTGTACAGAACAGTCCTGGTCAACACCGGTCTGGACTGGCCAGGGTCCATGGCTGTGGATGTACGCTATGTCTCCCTGACAGATACTTGTACCTGTCAGTAAGTGACACAGTGTCTCCCTGACAGATACTTTTACTGGTCAGACATAAGTGACAACAACCCCCACATAGAGAGGATGGGGATGGACGGCTCCAACAGGATGGTCATCCTGAAAGATAAGATCTCCAAGCCCTACGGCCTGACGTTAGACTACACCAACGATCACATCGCCTGGACCAACGAGGGGAAACACATTGAGTTTGCCAACCTGGATGGAACCAACAGACACACAGGTAACACACACATACGCTTGCACGACCCCATCTCAAAATATGATTTTCCAGGGACCCGGACCCCCAGGGCCCAGGAGCAAATATTTGAGTTACAAATGTTCACTCAATTTGAATCATGCCAGACACCTGATGCACAGTCGCACACATACTCACTCACTGTCTGTCTCTCTCCCTCTCGTATGCACGCACGCACACAACACAGTTTAGAGTTTACAGTTTCATTTAGCAGACACTTTTAATCGAAAGTGACTTACAATAAGCAGGTAATACACATCACTATAGTAAGCAAGATAATTATGTCAGTACACTAACAGCAATATAACAAATGGATAGGAATATCAATCTACATAGGTAGACCACGTAAAATAAAACTTAACATACGCTATCTAGCTACATGTATGGTCATTGATGGTCATTGAGTAAGGGGGGGAGGGGTGTTACAGCAGTGCTATGGGTTTAGGCGGAGTCTGAAGAGGTGAGTCTACAGTCCACAGCGGAACACAAAGCAGTGAGGACAGACAGTATGCTACTTATTTACTATTGTTATAATTATTAATTTGACCTGTGTTATAATATTTTTTTTATAATATTGAGTTAGTTTATTTTATAATATTGAGACTCTTTTGGTTGTGTGTCCATAGTTGTGATTCAGGACAACATCTTTCGTATCACTGTGTTTGAGGATCACATCTACTGGACAGAGTGGGGGAGCAGAGCTTCCATCTACAGAGCCAACAAGACTCATGGAACCAACAAGACCACAGTCATCAGAAACCTGTTCTATCCACGTGACCTCCTCATCTACCATCCCTCTAGACAACCTGAGGGTCTGTACACCACTCTTATTATTACTTATTACTCATTAATGGATTATTTTATCTGTTATGAAATGTCATTTTATCTGTCATAACCTGGCATCACTATCCTAGTTATTTTTATGTTATACATTTTACTTCAAAAGAAAAGAAAAGAAAAGAAAAGAAGAAAAGAAAAGAAAAGAAAAGAAAAGAAAAGAAAAGAAAAGAGCAAGAAGATAGCCCATACAAGTTCTCAATGTGGACTATTTTCACTATGAATACATGTGTGTGATGATTTAGCTTTTTTTTGTTCTTCGTACAAAAGGTTTATAAAGCTGTGTAGAAACATATATGTGTGTGTTCTCATATTCATTCCATGTGTTTTCTCCACCCTGCAGTGTCTGTTCATCCATGTCAGAGCAACAATGGAGGCTGCAGTCACCTGTGTCTGCTCTCACCTGGAGGAGGCTACAAGTGTTCCTGTCCCACCGACTCCTACTGGTCAGCTGACAACAAGCAGTGCATGTCCAGCTGCACTGCCAGCCAGGTGATTCACCTCAGCTTCACTGCTCTTACTCTGTAGGACTTTATTATTTCTTATGTCTGCTCTAAACAGTCCTCTGTCTCCCCCTTCAGTTTGTTTGTCAGGATGACATGTGCCCTCCCTTGTCATGGAGATGTGAGCCAGTAGATGACTGTGGGGTGCGGTCAGAACCTGCTGACTGCTGTGAGTAGAGACTTAAAGGAGTAGTTCACCCCCAAAATGACTTATTTTTCTATTGATTAGTCACGCCATGGAGAGTAGAATTAAATAATATTTTTGGGTTTTTGTCTCTCTCTGTCGTTTGGGTTAGGTAATATCTCTCCGCTCCCCCAGGTACGGGGCCGAGGGGCTATCCTTTTACCACCTCCGTCCTGGGGGGGGTTCACCCGGGCTATATGTCTGGACACACCTCCAGCAACCACGTCACTGTATCATCATCCACAGACAGCAGGCCATGCATCCCATTAGGAGCCCGATACAAGGGGCATTCCAGAATGACATGGTCTGCTGTCTGTTCCTCTGCGCCACACTCACAGGTCGCACTAGGGGGTTTTTGTCACATTCCTAAGACAAAAATTTGATTCGAGTAAATTTACCCCCATTGATTCCGGATGGGGACCCGTTTATCCGGAACGGATGGGGGTTCATTTATTGTTATCATATTTTTGTCTTAGGAATGTGACAAAAAACTAAAAATATTATTGAACGCTAGTCTCCATGGCGTGACTAATCAATAGAAAAAAAAGTCATTTTGGGGGTGAACTACTCCTTTAACAATTGCCTCAATATTCATGCTTTATGATTACTGTTTACACTGATTACAAGTATTACTTTTATGTATTCCAAAAACAGTCATAAATAACGAATGAATAATTTATATATTATAACAATAATAACAACACAGTGTGAAGCATTTCATCATCATTTGAGTGTTAATGCATTCTACTAATAATTATAAACTGCTTATAATACAGTATTACAGCCATTAACACTAATAACTAGAGCTGGGTCGGCATTTTGTTATCGTGGTTATCGTCTTCCCATTACCGACAGTATTGCAGTAATTACAGCATCCCCGTATCTATTAATTAAGGTTGGGTGATAAGCCAAAATATTACTCATCTGCCCAAAATTCGCCGCTCCACAGTCCTATAAGCCCGACTGCCCGAGTTCCCCGTACAGCACAGCGGGTCTGGCTTCGAAAGGAGCAGATCTACAAGCTCACAACACGTCGCGTCCGCGACGCGTTCTGAGCTTGCAGATCTGTGCAGTGTTGGGTTACTATAGTAACGTACTGGGGCTTCTCAGACACCGTACGCTGTGTTTGAACAAACCCAGCGTCTAGCGTTAGTTTCATTTTCGGTTTTAGTCCTCGCGACGTGCTCCGCCCGTATGAATAAAAAAGGAACTACCACAAGTAGGGGTGTAACAATATAGTAACTGTATCGAAATATCGTTTTTAACTTAAAAAATCGAAGTAGATCGAAATGAAAACAGCTAAAATCGAATCGTATCGTTTAATTTTGTATCGTATCGTATCGGCAGTGCAAAGAATCGATTGTATCGATACTACCTACTTGTGCATTGTATTTAGCATTTTTAAGAAGAAAAAATGAAAAGGAGGGGTTTAATTACTTTTCCTTTCCATATAGCTACACTGGTCTATCAATAAATGTGTGTAATCTCTGGGTTCATGTCAAGATGCACGTTTGTCAATATACAACGTCCATGTATTTGGCAGATAATCACTGTGTTTACTCATTTATATCCATAATAATACATGTTTCCCTTAAAAACCAGCACTATCCACACCTTTCACACAGATTTAATTTCTTTGCTAAATAGTTACTATATCGATTTTAAATAATTAAATCGAATCGTATCGTATCGCCATGAATGAACCAATATCGTCCATGTATCGTATCGTCAACCATGTATCGTGATATGTATCGAATCGCTATTAAAATGTATCGTTACACCCCTAACCACAAGGTATGTATAAACATACTTGTGTCGACTCGTGTGGATTATGGAGAAAGTTTAACACTCCTGCAGTAAGCTACAAGGCTACAGCTGCTGATCCAGTCAGTGTCCACTACAGTGATGATTTGTGTCTCCGCGTGACCGTCCGAGCAGCCGAGCTTCCCACAGCACAAACATGTGGTACGCGGCCCAGAGCAGAGTGGCATGGAGCGCATGCGGTCCTTGCTTCTCCCCTGTTTTAAAACTTGCTCGTTCTTTATAAAAAATAGCCTATTTTTTGTCTTTTTTGACCGCGGTAAGGACCCTGACACCGCGGTAGGCCACGGTATACCGCGGTACGGTGGTAGGGCGGTACGGCGGTTACCGTACCCAGCCCTACTAATAACTTCACTGAATACTTTATAGGACTAATCATAACAGAAATAATAGGTTAGCGTAACCCTGGTTTATGACGAGCAAAGTGACTCACTATGTGAGAGTGCCCTATGTGTGTGTGTGTCCCTTAAAACTCACTCTGTGGGGGCGCCCGCTGGCCTGGTGGTCAAGGCGCGTACCATATACTAGGCTATGATGCCTGCTGGCGTCGCCGGTTCGATTCCCGATCCGGACGACCTTTGCCACATGTCATTCCCCATCTCTCTCCCCGTTTCCTGTCAGTCTACTATCCTATCGAATAAAGGCATAAAAAGCCCAAAAACAAAATCAAAAAAAAAAAAAAGACTCACTCTGTGACTCGCTATGGGAAGATGTGAGTCCATAGACAACTGAAGGGGTCAACCCCTTGTCTGGAGATCTATTCGTAAGACTGTGAGTGCTTGTAGGCGTCGGTACGTCTGAACATAGTCTCAGCAAAAAGACTAATATGACTTGTTTAACCGCTCCCCCATGGAGCAAGCAGCCCCATGGTTCAGCCTGGGATGTGTGTCCTTACTGCGGGGACGCTATAGAATAGCCGTCCTCAGAAACCAGGGGGAATAACATCCCCCTGGCCGGGAACTGATCTCAGTCAGAGGAGAATGCCACGTCCTTACACACCCACACTCTGGCGCCGGGCCCGTGTGGGCACGGGTACGTACCCTACGTCACCTGTGGCGGGAGCGGTATCTAAGACCGGGGCTACCAAGACAAGAGTAGCCACAAACCCTGCAACCTCACTCTCTCTAGAGTGGGGGTGATCAGACCCAATGGGGGAAAGGCGTACAGGAGGGTGTTGGGCCATTGGTGCTCCAGAGCATCCAGTCCCAGAGGCAGTGTCCCTTTGATGGCAAAGAACAATGGACACTTTGTGTTGTCCTCAGACATGTAGAGGTCAATTTCAGGTTGGCCAAAGTGCTCCCAAATCAGACTTGCCACTCGGGTGTTAAGTGACCAATCCCCGTAGTGACATACAGAACCCCTCTGGACAGTTAGGTCTGCTCCCCTGTTGTCGACCCCCGGGAGGTGTGTTTCCCTGATTGACAGCAGATGGCACTCTCACCAGATAGTCAGGTCTTTTGCTACTTGGAACTCAGGCCTTGCATATCGCGAAGTAAATGTTTCAGAGCCAGGAACACTGCCGTTGACTCTGCCCCGAGGGCCCCTAGGGCCCCAAACAGACCTTCCTGTGAAACAGCGTGGTCGAGGACGAGCTGCCTCTCTGTGCTGTGGAGTGTGGACTTGTCCAACCACCTGGCTTCTTCCATCCCGCTGTGGAGGGCTAGAGCCCGGGCCGTGGTCCACATTAGCTGCAAGGTTTCGCCACTGAGCTTGTGGAGTTCTGCCATCTGTTCAGGACGGACGGAAGGACAGATGTCCGTTACGGTGAAGCTCATTTGTTTTTCTTCTCCTCAGCTCTCCAGGTTAAACCAACACAAAAGTCAACAGGTAAACACATATGAAATAATTAAAACTGAATAAAGATACTGAATAACCATGGTATTCTTCAGGGTCTGGTAAATCAAGTTATGAAGTTATGCTTATTGCTCCATGTACAGAGTCTGACGATATCAGGTTGGTGGGAGGAACCAGTAGCTGTAATGGTAGACTGGAGATGAATCACCAGGGAGAGTGGAGACCAGTGTTGGCTTGGTTTGACTGGAACAGGATGTCATCATCTGTAGTGTGTAGACAACTGGACTGTGGCTCTGCTGTTTCAACAACATTTACTTCTAGTTCTACACGTGAACCTGGATGGATGATTCCATCCTCCTGTGTTGGCTCCGAGTCTTCACTGGTGGAGTGTGGACCAGTAAAGTCTTATGATTCCAATGTCACACTGAAGGTCAGCTGTTCAGGTAAAACAATGACTTCAACAATGTAAACATTTTGTGATCATAAACAGACTTGTAAAAAATTGTTTCTGTGAAGTGAGAAATTATAATAGCAGATCCTAAACATTAAACACACTTATCCAGAGTGAATTCACCCTTTGTCAAGTCCCGCCCGTTGTGCCGCCCCTCTTCGCACCCATTGGTTTCTGTGTCTTGGTGGGACAAAAGTGCTTTCTCTCCATCCACTACCATTGATATTTAGTTGCTTCGTATTGTTATTCTATGTATTCAATTCACATTTTAATCTTGTTATCAGTAAAAAGGAGCCTCTCAGTGGCAGTATAGTGACAGGGCATGTTTTTATAATGTTTTTATTCCTCCAAAAATATGTTTTATCAAATTCAACATAAAAAAGGCGGAACCAGGGCGGGACAAGGCAGAAAGAGCCTGCTGATTGGTCAGTCAGGGACCAACCAGAAGGCTAATAAAGGGTGAATTACATGTGTGAGATCAGAATAAGTAGAACTGCAAGAATAGCTGATAGCCCATACAAGTTCTCAATGTGGACTATTTTCACCATGAATACATGTGTGTTTAATGATTTAGCATTTTTTTCCTTTGTACAAAAGGTTTATAAAGCTGTGTAGAAACATATAGGTTCTCATATTCATTCCATGTGTGCATGTTTTCTCCACCCTGCAGTGTCTGGTCATCCACTGCAGTTAATAAAGAAGATACATAATCACATAAAAACTTTTAGTAAATAATGTAATGAACCTAGCATCAGGCTAAACACCATGCTATCTAAATAACATTACACACATTTGAAACTATAGGATAACAAAAGGCAAACAATGAACCGAGCATCTGTCCAAATAATGTGCAATTTAAATACACGTTCTTTACGTTCACTAGTTCTCTCTCTCTCTCTCTCTCTCTCTCTCTCTCTCTCTCTCTCTCTCTCTCTCTCTCTCTCTCTCTCCCCAGAGTCAGTGAGGTTGGTGAATGGGACTAGTGAGTGTTCAGGCAGAGTGGAGGTGAAGTCTAATCAGTCATGGGTCTCAGTGTTTGAAGATGACTTTGACCAGCAGGATGCAGAGGTGGTCTGTAGGGAGCTTGGCTGTGGGTATCCTTCAGTCCTCCAGGGGGCGCTCTATGGAGAAGCAGAGGCTCCAATGTGGACTGAAGAGTTCCAGTGTGAAGGCAGTGAGTCTGCTCTCCTGGACTGTAGGACCTCAAACTCAACTAGAAACACCAACTCACCTTACAAGACATGTGTACTCACCTGCTCAGGTAAAAGACAAACTATACTTTTGGTTTAGATTCATATTTCATCTAAAAGCAATTATATTAATCTCCGTGGTTACTCTCTTTACAGTGTTTGTTGATGTCAGGTTGGTGGGAGGAACCAGTAACTGTACTGGTGCATTGGAGATCCAACATCAGGGAGAGTGGAGACCAGTGGATGGAGGGTTTCACTGGAACCTGAAGTCTTCATCTGTAGTGTGTAGACAGCTGGACTGCGGCTCTGCTGTTTCAACAGAAAGGAGTTCCGGGTTTACACAGGAACCAGTATGGAGGATCACACCTTACTGTGCTGGGTCTGAACTTTCACTGAGCGACTGTGTCATAATGGAGACTTCTCATATCACACGGAAAGGTTTGATTACAGGAAAGATCACAGTGACTTGTTCAGGTAACTCAACAATGACTTGCACAACAACACCAATTGTTTCAGTCTCTCTTTTGATCTGTTTGTCTATAGGCTCATATGTGGTCCTTCCTTTCCATCCACCACTCATGTTCTCTCTCTCTCTCTCTCTCTCTCTCTCTCTCTCTCTCTCTCTCTCTGTCTCTCTCTCTCGCTCTCTCTCGCTCTCTCTCTCTCTATCTCTCTCTCTCTCTCTCCAGAGTCAGTGAGGTTGGTGAATGGGACTAGTGAGTGTTCAGGCAGAGTGGAGGTGAAGTCTAATCAGTCGTGGGTCTCAGCATTTGAAGGTGACTTTGACCATCAGGATGCAGAGGTGGTCTGTAGGCAGCTTGGCTGCGGGGCTCCTTCAGTCCTCCAGGGGGCGCTCTATGGAGAAGCAGAGGCTCCAATGTGGACCGAAGAGTTCCAGTGTGAAGGCAATGAGTCTGCTCTCCTGGACTGTGAAACCTCAAATTCAACTAGAAACACCAGCTCACCTTACAAGACATTTGAACTCGTCTGCTCAGGTAAAAGACAAACTATACATTTTAGTTTGGATTGCAATTTTATAATTAAAGTAATATATATATATATATATATCAGTGGCGATGCGTGCCCCAAGGGACCGGACCTTCGGGGACGCACCACCGCCCCCCCCCCCCCCCCCCCCCGCGCGTGCACATGCGCGCAAATTGTATGCCTTTTTTATTCTTCTTCTTCTTTTACAAAACTGGTTAACAATGAACAGCAGACTGTGTACAAGGCAAGCACGCTGGGTAGGCTTAACCTACACACATACTCCAAACCAAGACTTCCAAACCAATGCCAATATAAGGATTAAATAGATGTGCGCTGCTGACAGACAGAGCCACACAAGACACAACCAGCGCAACCAATTGAAACGTCCATTTAACATAGCGTGCTTTACAAAGCAAAACGCACTGTCCACCATCATGTAACAACACCAGCTATCAATGTAAAGAAAGACCACGTCAAGAAAGACCCACATTAAATAGACAAAAACAGGCCTAAGTGTATCAATCTGTCTTTCAATGTTATATGAGATACATAAAGTGGTTCCTGTGTAAATAAGCTGTAAGGTTTACTAGGATCTCCTTTTAGCTGACCAGTGATTTGTACTGTCATGAAACTGTACCTTTTCCAATTGCAAACTTCTAATACATTCTTCAATGATCAATCAATGGAAATTAAATGCACAGCGGCATATCCAGCAATATAAATTAATTCAGTTTCTCTCACCAATGAAGTTGTACACTTGAAGAAAAGAAAAACATCCTCCTGTCCTTTTGGGTGAATTTCTCAAAGATGGGTTCATAAAGCTATCATTCCTTTTAAGTTCTGTCCATCTTTTCATAAAACAGTCTTCTTGAAAAAGGCAACGATAATAATAAATCCACAGCGTTCACTCCAGCTGCAGCCATGTCGCGTCTGTTTACTTTACAAGTTTCACGTGTAGTGCATAGTGAGTGTGAAACATGCTTGTTGTTCCACTCCAAGTCCCGGAAAAGCTGTGTTGTGATTGGCCAGTAGTCACTTGACTCATTTTGATTGGTGGTTGAACGTGGGTGTTCCGTATACCCTTGACCAGAGCCCTCAAAATATGATTGGTTGATCAAACTGACAATCCACACCAAGGCTTGTATTATGGGGAACTGGCTCAGGGAATTCTGGAAGACCTGCGAGTGAGAGTAATCTGCGCAGAGACTCAGTAGAAAAAATCTCTCATTGGCTGTTATTTTCCCCAGCACACAAGCACTCCCTATGCACAGAACTTGGGGAAGAAACAACTACAACGAGTATAGCGAGCGAAACAGTGCAGTTTAACAGATTACCAACACAAATAATTGTAATTATTTTAATAAAAATAATAAAAAATAAAAATATATTTTTTATTTAAAAATAAAAATATTATTTTCTTTCTTCTGAGGATCCCTGGGTCTTCTCTGAATACCCTGAAGGTCCTGAAAATTCGCCACTGATATATATATATATATATATATATATATATATTTATGTTTACTTTCTTCTCTGTACAGAGTCTGATAATATAAGGCTGGTGGGAGGAACCAGTAACTGTATTGGTATATTGGAGATGCATCACCAGGGAGAGTGGAGACCAGTGGATGGTTGGTCTGACTGGAACCAGAAGTCATCATCTGTAGTGTGTAGACAGCTGGACTGCGGCTCTGCTGTTTCAACAGAAAGGAGTTCTGGTGTTACACACACATCGGTGTGGAGGATTACAACTTCTTGTGTTGGGACTGAGTCTTCACTGAAGGAGTGTGGAACAAAGATGTCAGCTACTTCCATCTACGTACTGGAGGTGATCTGTTCAGGTAACAAAATACTTCAACTACAGTGATATTTTCAGTGTTTTACAAAGCTGTGGGAAAGACTGCCACCTGATCAATGAAGCCAATGTAGCCAGCCCAGCGTTGTAAAATAAAATCATAGACTGTAAAAAAAAAATGGACGATGCGAAGCCATTGGTTTCTATGCGGTGAAAATGACGCTTTTTTGTCCCTTGTATGGGTGTCGCCATCATTGTTTGAATGGTACTCTAGGAATCATAAGGAATGCTATTGGCTGCCAACGGTCACATGCAACTGCAGGGATACATGGGAGAATGTGGTCGGAGCCTCCCGAAATATAGCACACGAAGAAGAACACAGCCGGCTGGTATCAGTATAGTTGGCCACGCCCCCCCCGCAACTTTATCATCAATTTTAACATAAATGGGACCATATTTGCACAAAACGCATATCATGGTAATTGAAAGGCAGTTTTTCACTAGTGATAGGAACCATAAAGTATGTATTAAGGTTAGAAAATCAAAGAGGAAAATGAATGGGGTCCAGTGGAGAAAAAATCTTTTTGGCACCTCACGGGGGTAAAACAGCGCAACTAGTGGCCAATCATGGGATCTTTCTCTTCCGGGAAAGCTTCATGAATAATCCAGGCAACAACACCCCTGAATAAAATTGTCTTGAATTGCTTTGTGTGGAACTGCTGCATATTGATAATATAATGTATCGGACTAAGATGGTGTTTGTATAGGCCTATACTGTATTTTTGAATAACATTAATTTCTGTCTTCTTTTACTTAATATTATATTACATCTGTCTCTCTATGTGTCTCTGTCTCTCTCTCCAGAGTCAGTGAGGTTGGTGAATGGGACTAGTTTGTGTTCAGGCAGAGTGGAGGTGAAGTCTAATCAGTCGTGGCTCTCAGTGTATGAAGGTGACTTTGACCAGCAGGATGCAGAGGTGGTCTGTAGGGAGCTTGGCTGTGGAGCTCCTTCAGTCCTCCAGGGGGCGCTCTATGGAGAAGTGAATGCTACAATGTGGACTGAAGAGTTCCAGTGTGAAGGCAACGAGTCTGTTCTCCTGGACTGTGGGACATCAAAGTCAACAAGTAACACCAGCTCACCTGACACAACCGTCAGACTCACCTGCTCAGGTAAAAGACAAGTTACACTTTTGTTTTGGATTATTATATCATAATGAAAGTACTATCAATTGTTACTGTTTATACACTTGTCTCTGTACAGAGTCTGATGATGTCAGGTTGGTGGGAGAAACCAGTAGGTGTATTGGTATACTGGAGATGCAACACCAGGGAGAGTGGAGATCAGTGGATGGTTGGTCTGACTGGAACCAGAAGTCATCAGCTGTAGTGTGTAGACAGCTGGACTGTGGCTCTGCCGTTTCAACAGAAAGGACTTATGGTTCTATACGTGAACTTGTTTGGTGGATTTCATTGTCCTGTCTTGGGTCCGAGACTTCACTGAGGGAGTGTGGAACCAAGGTGTCTGTCAATTCCACTGCCAGACTGGAGGTGATATGTTCAGGTAAAACAATTACCTATTTACATTCTCTGATTGTGTTTCCATACTTTCCTCCATCCATCAATGCATCTATATCCGTCCATCTGTCTGTCTATTTGTAGCCTGGTTGCCAAATAAATTGTATATTTCTGGAAATGGCAAGAAACCTTGAAACCAGATCATATTACTTAACATACACAGTATGTTTTGTTTGCAAATTCACTTCAGTTTTAGGATAAATTAGAATGTAAATAATTGTGTCTTCATAGCTCCGTCAGTAAAGCTGTTGCCTTTGGACTGAAAGGTCCTGGGTTCTATCCTGGGCATTGCCAAATCAGCACAATATGCGTAGTGTTTCAAATAATTTGATGTCTCTAACTTTACCTTAACCTCTTTTTGTTTTTGTGACCTCTGTCTTGTTACAGACATGTTGTTGAAGCCACTCATTACCTTCGTAAACTCCATAAACGGGGTTTCTGAGGGCCAGCAGCAGGGGCTGGAGGTGATAGAGGGTTCCAGCTTCACTATCAGATGCTCCATTCAGCCACAGTACCCAGGAGGCTACTTCCACCTCACCTTCACTGGACCCAACACCACACACACCTACACCCTGCCAGCTGTCAATCACTCTGACACGTTACTGTTTCCTGTAGAAGACCTCACTGGATCCAACACAACCCTCAACCTCACTGGATCCAACACAACTTACCACCAGTATGAGGAGATATATCAATCAGATGGACCCAGTGAAGAGACAGAATACCTCCAGTATGACTACTACGATTATGAAGAGGCGGACCTCCAAGGAGGTGCTGAAGCAGCAGGAAGCAGCAGCAGACCACCTGTGTATGAGCTGGATCTCACAGACCTCCCTGAATCCAACACAACACAAGATGACACCAAGCCAGCTGTCAATCACTCTGACAACCACCAGTTTGCCTACTTCCTGTTTCCTGCGGCCAACCACACCCACCAGGGAAACTACAGCTGTGCTTATCACATCTATGTTTTCAACCATAACTTTTCCTCTCAGAGCGAGGTCCTCTCTCTCACTGTCACAGGTGTGTGCTTTTCAAATCACAATATGAAACTCTATGAAGCACACTTAAATATGACTTTCCTTCATCAAATGCACTTTTATAAATTAGAGCTGTTTTTTGCATGATGTTTGATGTTCTAAGTCTAACATATTTCTCTCACAGCTTCTCATCTGACATCCAGCATCATCATCACAGTCACAGTTCTGGTGCTGCTGCTACTGATAATCGGAGGCCTCTATCGTCTCTGGAAGGTAATTATTCATCTGAATTCCATACAAGACTTGAAAGCTAATGAAGTACTTACACTGTTTGTATTCAAGAGAGACATTTGATCCAGTAAATTAAAGTCTGGTGCTGCTGTGTTTCTCCAGGTCACCAGAGGGCGTCGTGCACAGAACAATGAAGTGGCTTATTATAATGTAAGACATGGGAATGATGAGCTAGTTAATTTTGCTGAAGCTGCTGGACCCAGTGAAGAATAGACCCTCCAGAGAAAAAACGTGATTATGCGATCGCATAATTTCCCGCAATAATCAATAAATGCCGCTGATTATGCAGGGGGTCGCTTGATTTCACAATCCTCGCACTTTTTCACATAAAATTATAAAGTAATCGCTTCACCGTTCAATCACGTTCAGACACAGAACAGAGGCAAAAAAATGATGCGCTGTGAAACACGTGGCTCCTCTCTCTGTGTGTGTGTGTGTGTGTGTGTGTGTGTGTGTGTGTGTGTGTGTGTGTGTGTGTGTGTGTGCGTGGCAGGCATAATAAGACACTCTTCCTCGGTCCTCCCTTGCTCAACACTGTAGCCTAAATTAACCTGCTGCTCCATCAAACTTCAAGAAACGACAAATTAAAGTTTATCCTACTTGTTTTGACGTCTCCATTGCACTCCGTTTGAAACTGTGCCGTTCAAAGCAAACGAGCACCTCCGACAAAAGTAGCACGCAGTATTCCATGGATCGGATAGGAACAGCAATTGAACGCATAACATTTTAATCCCTTAAATCCCTTTAGAGAGAGCAAAACCACATAAATAATCCAGAGTTTTGCCTTAGCAGTGAGCTATATCCTTAGCAATGACATAGGCCATAGGGTAATTATTTTTGCCTTGAAGTAGTCTATAAAGGACCAGGTCACCTCTGGGACAACCATATCTTATTTTATTGTTGTGTGGGACACGATCAACACAATCCTGAGTTATATTTTGTGTTCAATCTGTGTTTTTAGATATTTTAGTATTTCAGACGATTTCAGCATGCTACAACTGGTCATATGATGCAAAATGCATCATATGACCAGTTGTAGCATGCTGAAATCCTAACATATCTAAAAACTCAGGATTGTGTTGATTGTGTCCCACACAACAATAAAATAAGATCTGGTTGTCCCAGAGGTGACCTGGTCCTTAAAGGTAATTAAATGCAGATATTTGACAAAGGTTTACTTTTTTGGATTTTTGGATTTTGCATTTCTCAATTCACTCAATGGACTTTAAATTCCTGTTTTGACTACTTTGAAAATAGCAGATATACAAACATACGTCTCTTTAGTGACATGTTGTGATCTTGTAGATTGTCTATTTCCAAATAGCCAGTGTACTGTATATTAAAGTGGTTCAATTAATACCGGTAGTTACCCCCTCCACCTTGAGATCTTCAGTTACGGGAGTAAGAGAGGAAACGACCGATTCACACCCAGGACTGAGATGCGAGAGACTGGGAAAGTATTTTGTACCGGCTGCTCTCAAGCTGTACAATGAGACACACAACGGTCACTTGACAAAGACTACCTTCCTAACCAAGGACGCCTGTAGCCTTATTTAACTGAAACTATAGTTGTACTGACTCTGACCTCTAAGGACCTTTCCAGGGAGGGTGCTCGTGTGCGTCTTTTTCTGTTTGGCTCTGCACTATTAGGTTGTGTTAGTAGTATGAGTATTTTGCTTGTGTTTGACATGGCGGTGAGATACTTGTAGCACTGACTAGCATTGACTGTTATGGACACTTTTGTTTGGCTCTGTATTGATAGTTGTGCATGTATTGCTATTTTTTTAATGTATGGCTGTTTCACTTATGAGCATTGACAGTTTTTGACACTTGTATGTATATATTTTTTGTGCCTTGCTCTACTATACACTGTTCATTTTTTTTTTTTTTTTTTTCATTCTTCTCTGTAACTTTGTTAATTTAACTGCTGTGCTGCCACCGGGCGACTGATTTCCCCCCTTGGTTGCGACCAAAAATCGCATTATACCCTGAAAAACCTCGTAGCTTGTCTGACTGTCTGTCTTCTGTACAGGAAGTGATGTCAGTGTGATGTCAGTGAGTCACAGTGATGTGGTACAGAAGGACTCATATATGGGCATAAAAAGGATGTCACGTGCATATATTATGTCCATATATTGTCCATATATATGTCCATATATTGGCGCGACCTGCGAGGTCGCATGTCACCCTGAGGTCGCAAGTCACCCTGAGGTCGCAAGTCACCCTGAGGTGTCTTACTAGTATAGGTATCTATCTGTCTGTCTGTCTGTCTGTCTGTCTGTCTGTCTGTCTGTCTGTCTGTCTGTCTGTCTGTCTGTCTAGTTTATGCTCAGAGTGACCAGAGAACAACACGTCACACTATGTGTCTGTCAACCTTCTGAGTTACGTACCGCTGTAGTGTCAGTGACTCACAACAGTTAAATGGTACTTACAATATGTTATGTTTGTTGTTGTTAAATAATGTAAATATAAATGAAGATGAATAATTATGTTATGTATGTTTGTTACCTTATTAAATAATGTCAATATAAATAAAGATTAAGATCCTTGAGTAAAACAAAGTGTTGTGTGTAGTAGGAAGTTGTCATGGTTACCATGAACACAAACTAATGCATCAGGTTGCCATGGTTTCATAACAACAGAAGGTCCTTCAGTCCACTGGTTCATTTCAAGGACCCCCAGTTTGATCTGCTTCAGGACCCCAGACCCACCATTTGACACCATTCTTTATCTCTGGACCCCAATCTGCTCTGCACAATCCTCAGTGATTATTTAACTCAAGTGTTATTATTATTATTACTTGCACCAGCAGAGCGCGCAAGTACTGCGTTCGGCTGCGTAGGTAGGTAGCCGTGTGTGTTTAAGCTTGTAGCCAATCAGGGACCGGCATTTCTGGTAACGTCATCATTAACATGCCAGTGGTGATTTCAGCATTCCTGGCTTACTTCTACTGCATGGCACACAGCCTACTTGTGCACATGGCGCAAGTTGGCAGGGTTACAGACTTGTAAGGGTGCATTTGGTTCCATTTGTACACTCTCAGAGCTACAGAGCTTCAAGGGTCCATTTGGTTCACATTGATGCTGCATTGTCTGAATCAGTGGTTCTCAAAGTGTGGCGCGGTGCCATGGGAATATCAGATCTGGGCTTGTAGATCTGATATTCTCAAAAATGCTTGAAGAAATTGAAATTGACATTTTTAATCCTTGTATTGGGATGGTGGTGTGTGTGTGTGTGTGTGTGTGTGTGTGTGTGGGGGGGGGGGGGGGGGGGGGGGGGGGGGGGGGCTTGATTGTAAAAACCCGCACCATGGCCGCAATATGCTATTATATAAGTATAGGCTAAAATTTGTCTTTGAAAGGCCACTTTTATTGAATAATTTATTAGCAGTTGGCTTATGTGACCTTGAATCACCCTGAGGCTTAACTTACCCTCTGGATGGGGAGGTGTCTTCGATATCCCCAAAAAGTGACTGTGATGCAATCTTTGCTCGCCTGTTTAACAAACTCAACAAGATCTTTGATTTTGCCTCCATGTCGTTGCTTCTCCTGGATGTCATAGGCTGTGCTCCTAAATCCTTCCCTTAGCTTATGCGCTAGCTTGGTAATGATAGCGGTCATGATACTGGCTGCATTATGGAGCTCCTCCATGTATTCCATGTCTGACATGGCATTACAGCACCCAGTCAGGAAGAGTGCAAAATGTGCAGCTTGTTTATCTACGCTGCAGATATCTATATTCATCTTTAGCTTCCTGTCAGCAAGAAGTAAAACCACCTGATGAAGAGATAAGATGAACTGAAAATGTGCTTTAGTTAATACCCCCCCCCCCCTCCCTCCACCCCCCAGTGCAGGCAGACAGGCTTTATAATGATGAAGACACCCTGTCTGTCTGTCTGTCTGTCTGTCTGTCTGTCTGTCTGTCTGTCTGTCTGCATGCCTGCAGTGGTGGAAAAACTTGTACTTAAGTAAAAGTATCGATACTGCAATATTATAGAGCTACTCTGTTAGGGTGCCCTCACACCAAAATACCTATGAGAGTGGAATCCGCGTTCCGCCAATGCATTTCAATGAGAGTGAAGCGGTTTCATGCCAGCAGAGGATTTCTGCAAAAAAACACTCCCTTATCATTGAAATGCATTGGCGGAATGCGGATTCCACTCTCATAGGTATTTTGGTGTGAGGGCACCCTTACAAGTAAAAGTCAAAATGTACTTGAGTTAAAGTATGAAAGTGTTGGCATCAAAATTGACTTAAAGTACCACAAGTAAAAGTACAAAATGTTTGAAAATAGCAGATCTAAAAGCTCACAACGTCTCACGATCAACACTTGTGGTTAATGTATGTTTCATAATCTAATAATGTATTTCCGAAAAAGTAACTAGTACTATAACTAATGTTTTCAAATAAATGTAGTGGAGTAAAAGTACATTATTTGTATCTGAGATATAGTGGAGTAGAAGTAAAAGTATTGGAAATTGGAAATACCATATCTCAAAATTGTACTTAGGTAAATGTACTTACTTTACACCACTGTCTGTCTGCATGCCATCCTGCCTGTCTGTCTGCATGCCACCCTGCATGCCACTCTGCCTTTTTTCTGTCACCAGAAAAAACATTATATATATCAATCAACTTTATTTAGAAGACACAGGGTCCATTAATAACAAGACACATAAAAACTCATAAAATAAAATAAAACTGTACAGAATCATAAATAAAACATCATCTATACACAAGACAATCGTACCAGTGTTCCCAGAAAGGAGACTGGTACCTGGTAGTACTGAGGCAGGGGTTGATCAACAACCCAATAATCGAGTTTTGCGACTCATTCAAACGACACATAAATCTATACATTAAATTCCTCCGAAGAGCTTGAAAAGTGCTTATACCCAGGTTACAGAACAGCTCACTAGCACTGCTCTTCACCAAAAATGTGATGCGTTGTGAGCCCATTTTATGGCTTATTCCCCCCAGAATGGGCATAGCCAGGGGCGTCAATTGGGTATGGCAGGGGTATGCAGCTGCCATACCCTGGGTCCAGGGGGGTCCAGGGGTATGCAGCTGCCATACCCTGGGTCCAGGGGGGAAAATAAAAGTTACTTTTAAATATAAATCCATGAATGTCTGCCTCTGGGCAACTGAATTTCCCCCGTGGGATAATAAAGGTATCTATCTTTGTCTATCTGTGCTGGATATTATGTTGTTAAATTACAGTAAAATAACTACAAATGCAAAATGTAACAAAATGGTCACTTTAACAAGGTATTATAATTATATTCTCCCCATCTTGACAGAATGGTATATTCCCAGGTTCCGCAGGTCAGCTGCACAGGTGCAATGCATTATTGTTCATTGTGGCACGTTTACGAACATGCCAAGTTTAGCTGCACTTGAACAACCGTTCCAGGCTGCCATATCCAGCCCAAGAAACCCTAGAAACCTGTGTAAAAAACTTTTTTTTTCAGACATTGTGAAAATAGCAGATCTACATGCTCACAATTCCTCGCAGTGCGAGGCGTTGTGAGCATGTAGATCTGCTATTTTCACAATAGAACCGTGTTGTCCAAAATGTAATGCCTCTTTTCCATGAGAACTCTTTGCCATACCCTAGCTTTTGCTGAACTGATGCCACTGGGCATAGCTGGGGTTCATGTGGTTAATGCTATTGGTAACCATGTAATGATGTTTTCATGTTTATCAAGGTGGTGCACTCATGTTTTCATATTGCTGGTTAACGTGGATAATATTAATATATTATACTGCATGGGCATAATGTAATTAAAACTAATCATTATGCAGATTGTCCCATGTCAGGTTTTCAAACATATGTGAATCCTTTGAAAATAGCAGATCTACAAGCTGACAATGCGTACCCTAGTGTACACACATGGACATGAACATATGGATATACATGGACATATACCGAAAGTCACATATTGGAGCGCCTAGCATCGCTCCAAAACATGGCATAAAAACAGCAAAGTCAAGCAAACAATTACATGTATGCCGCTAGGCTAAAGGGTCAATTTAATAACTAAGTAATAATCAGGGCATGAGAAAAAAGACACACAAAAATGTAGGTAGGTTTTCAGTCCATTTCTACCAGTGATAGGGCCGGACTGGGACATAAATTTGGCCCTGGCATCTTGGCCCAGACCGGCCCAAGAACCGAAGATCTACAAGCCCACAACGCAGCAATACCTTGTGGGCTTGTATAGCTGTTATATGTTCCTGGGCCACAGTAGCCTGTGATTAGGTCGGTATTCAGATGATAGACAAGCCAGTGGGCCAATCATGTGATGTCTCTCTACTCTGTGGGCCGGTGCTACTGAAGGATTGGCCCTCTCCACTTAGTGGCCGCCCAGCCCAAACATTACCGTAACTATCCTAAAACATGGGCAAAAATAATTTGGTTTAAAAAGTCAAATGAAAATGATTACTATGTATATTTTTTGTTTGTTTGTGTGTTTGGGCCCACTGGCCCACGGACTAATGCCCGGTATGCAGAGATGGGCACAAAATCTAAAAACTCGGTCAGTACTTGGTATAATATTGACCAGGATACTGTCACCAAGATACTGTCCTGGTGAAAGTATCCTGTAAAGTATTTCACTTTACATTTCACATAATTTGTATTTTGTTCCCATCTCTGCCGGCCCGCTATGCCAGATGCCCAGTCCACCCCTGCTCTCATCTCAGGTGTTCACAGGGAGTTCCACAGTGGACTGTGGAGCTCTCAGGTGTTCAGAAAGAGTTCCACAGTGGACTGTGGAGCTCTCAGGTGTTCAGAGAGAGTTCCACAGTGGACTGGGGAGCTCTCAGGTGTTCAGGGAGGATGGAGTTGCTCCCCGGTCGGTCGCCCATGGTGAGGAGCTGGTCGTGGGGAGAAGGAGAAGGTGTTGGAAGAGAGGAGGCTTCCAGTGGTTAGTTGTGGGGCGAGGAGGAGTGTGTGTGTGTGTGTGTGTGTGTGTGTGTGTGTGTGTGTGTGTGTGTGTGTGTGTGTGTGCGTGTGTGCGTGCGCACGTGCGTGCGTGCGTGAGTGAGCGACTGTGCGTGTGTGCGTGCGTGCGTGTGTGTGTGTGTGTGTGTGTGAGAGTCCACAGAGCAGTGTGTAGGGCAGCTTCCTGTCAAACAGAAAGGTGTGAATTTCCATGGAAACCACGTGATGAAGATGAAGAGATACGATGAGCTGACATGTCACTAACAGACAGTGGTGTAAAGTTACTAAGTAGATTTACATGAGTAGTTCCAATATCCAATACTTTTACTTCTACTCCAAATATTGTACTTTTACTCCACTACAATTATTTGAAAACTTTAGTTACTAGTTATTTTGCAGATATAAGTGATTATATTGTAAAACATGCATTATTCCACTTTAGCCCTATTTTATGCCTATTTTATGCCTATAGGCTATTTGAAAATAGCCGATCTACAAGCTCACAATGCATCGCGACTCGCTGGGAGCTTGTAGGTCTACTATTTTCAAACATTTAGTACTTTTACTTTTGGTACTTTAAGTACATTTTGATGTCAATACTTTCCTACTTTTACTCAAGTACATTTTGAATTCCGGACTATTACTTGTAACAGTGTATTTCTATATTGCAATATTGATACTTTTACTTAAGTAAAATAATTGAATACTTTTCCCACCATTGCTAACAGACATAAGATGAGCTGACGTGTCACTAACAGACACACAGACGACAGCGAGTGTCGATCACAGTCACAACCAGAACCAAACTGTGCAGATCACTGAAGTTCCAGTTGAGAATCCATTGAGATAGAATCCAGTTTGTGTGAATCCATTAAGCAGTGAATCCAGTGTAAGTGAATCCGGTGTGAGTGAATCTGGTGAGCAGTGAATCCGGTGAGCAGTGAACCCAGACATGGATCGAACAGGGATTTGGATGGTGTTCCTCCTCTTGATCTCAGGTAAACAGTGTATTTTAACCTCTGTCTAGACCAGGGCTGGGCAACCTTAGGCACGGTGCCAACGTTGGCACAAGGGAGGAGGGTGATCACTGGCACATTGGCATGAGGCTGAGAGAGAGTTTTCTTTTTTTTTTATAAAATATTTAAAAATAGTCAGTTAAACTCCTAACTCTGACTGTGGAGGGAGTCTGGGAGATAGGAGGTTTATTCAGTCTAATGATCATCACATCCTGATGTGAATGGAAATAATTCCAAAGAAATAAATAAAGGTTGTTATGTGTAGCGTATGGACATTATTTTGATGTGATGTCATAATTAAACGTATTGTTGATATCTCACACTGACGATCAAGACAATGAAAACTTGACACTTCATGTAAAAAATGTTGTCGACACCTGATCAAGACAGCTCTGTTAGGGCCGATTCATACTCCACTTTTAGAGACGAATTTATTTCGGTTCGGCTCCTCTGTCCAAACTATACCAATATTCAGAGGTTCGGGGGGGAGGGTACCGTCATTAATTCGGCTGTTCGGTGCCATCAAGATTTTGTGACTCCCCGAATCGAACCAAAATAAATTTGTCTCTAAAAGTGGAGTATGAATCAGCCCTTACTCTGAATACTTTTTTTCCCTTTCTTTTTCTTCCGTCTACACACAATCTAGCTGCCAAAATAGTCGATCTATACAAGCTCACAACACGCTAGAACGTGACACGTGAGCTTGTAAATCAGCTATTTCTGACTAATGTTTATGTTTAGTATATGAATGCTGGGGTTCAAGTGGTTAAACATGACGCTTCAATACATCAGTGTTGCTGCTGCTTGTTAACGTGCACTCTGTGGCTGTGTGTGTGTGTGTGTGTGTGTGTGCGTGCGTGCGTGCGTGCGTGCGTGCGTGTTTGTGTGTGTGTGTGTGTGTGTGTGTGTGTGTGTGTGTGTGTGTGTGTGTGTGTACAGTGCATGTTGTCATAATCATGAATATAGCAGATCACGCTCGTAGATATTTTATTATTAGTGGCCAAGGCCACGAAGTGGCAAATGGCCACTCATTGTTATTGGACTTCATCACTATTATTATTATTAGTGGCCAAGGCCACGAAGTGGCAAAAGCCTTGGCCACTCATTGTTATTGGACTTCAGCACTATTATTAGTGGCCAAGGCCACGAAGTGGCAAAAGCCTTGGCCACTCATTGTTATTGGACTTCAGCACTATTATTAGTGGCCAAGGCCACGAAGTGGCAATGCCTTGGCCACTCATTGTTATTGGACTTCATCACTATTTAGTGGCCAAGGCCACGAAGTGGCAATGCCTTGGCCACTCATTGTTATTGGACTTCATCACTATTATTAGTGGCCAAGGCCACGAAGTGGCAATGCCTTGGCCACTCATTGTTATTGGACTTCATCACTATTATTATTAGTGGCCAAGGCCACGAAGTGGCAATGCCTTGGCCACTCATTGTTATTGGACTTCATCACTATTATTATTATTATTATTATTCCGCCACTTTTGCTCTAGCGGCTAGACCGTGCAGTCGCTTTTTACGAAACTCGGCAGTATGGCAGAGGACTATGCCAAACGGCTAAAACGCGAAGCTCGCAACAATCGGCCAAAGGGTGGCGCTGTAGGAAGCCTTCGAAAGTGCAAACTTTGAACTGGTGTAGCTCATGCCCTGTTTCAGGTACAGCAATGAAACCTGTATACACTTATGCGTCTCCTCATGCCGAACAACTTTTACGCTCTGACTTTTGACCTCTGACCTTTACCTCTCTCACAATTTTGAATTATATGCAAAACAGTCAAAATCTATCTCCTCCTGGGATTTTCGCGTAATGTGCGCGAAACTTTTTTTACATGAACTTTGGACCAACACGGTCATCGCACAGCGGCCGGATTTTCTTTAAAGCGAAACATTATTTTTTAATAATTAACCGTATAATGCAGTTTCATGCAAATTATTCTTCTGCCTCTAAATCATACATGCAAAGTGACACGTTCATGGCAGTATGGCAGAGGACTATGCCAAACGGCTAAAACGCGAAGCTCGCAACAATCGGCCAAAGGGTGGCGCTGTAGGAAGCCTTTGAAAAATGCCAACTTTGAACTGGTGTAGCTCATGCCCTGTTTCAGGTACAGCAATGAAACCTGTATACACTTATGCGTCTCCTCATGCCGAACAACTTTTACGCTCTGACTTTTGACCTCTGACCTTTACTTCTCCCACAATTTTGAATTATATGAAAAACAGTCAAAATCTATCTCCTCCTGGGATTTTCGCGTAACGTGCGCAAAACTTTTTTTTACATGAACTTTGGACCAATGCGGTCATCGCACAGCGGCCGGATTTTCTTTAAAGCGAAACATTATTTTTTAATAATTCACTGTATAATGCAGTTTTATGCAAATTATTCTTCTGCCTCTAAATCATACATGCAAAGTGACACGTTCATGGCATTTGGCAAATATGTCGAGGGTTAGTCCAAATATCACTGAAAGCAATCTTACTCCAATTGGCCAAAGGGGGGCGCTATACGAAGCGTTTGAAAACTCAAACTTTAAAGGGGCATAAGTCATGCCTCGTTTCGTTTGAAGACATGCAACTTGCTTACACGCGTGCCTTGACTCAAGCGGAAGACATCTGTGTCTTTGTTAAGTAAGCTCCGCCCTTAGATTTTCCGCCATTTTGAGCAGTTTGTAAAACACTTAAACCCGCTTTTATTCCGGAACTTTCGCGTCACGTGCACGGAACTTTTTTTACATGAACTTTGGACCAATATCTAAAGATCTGTCAGATCGGATTTTTTTTAAATTGAAACATGCTTTTTTAATAATTCAATCAACATTGCAAGTTTTATGCAAATTATTCTTCTGCCTCTAAAACATAGATGCAAAGTCACATTTTCATGATGAAATACTGTAGAGGGTAAGTCCAAATATCACTGAAACCAAAAAGAATCATATTTGAACTGGGGACCCCCCACCCTGACGTGAGTAGGGGTTTCCCATGATCTGGGCCTTAGGCTAGATGCAGAATAGAGCTGGGATGTTCGCGAACGAATCGAATCTTTTGAACGGCTCTTTGAAGTGAACGATGGGATCCGGTTTGCGCAGTAGAGAGCCGTTCATTTGGGGGGGAGACCCCCTCCCCCCAATTCAACATCTCCTTGCTACTCCACTGAGTACTGACTGAGTACAGTGAGTGAGTGAGAGAGAGAGAACAAGTGGAGGAGCGAGTTCATTGTTGCCTGCTTGTTTTTTTTAGGTGTTTTATGAATAACAAAAGTCAAGGTAGCTTAATTTACACACACATTTTATGAAAAGGGTAAATACTAAATTGTGATCTCAACTGTCAGCAGAGGAATGTGGTGCCACCTTGTGGATTCATATTTAAACAAATTCTTCTTAAAAATATATAAATATACAAGGAGCCAAATGAGCCAGTCTTTTGAACGGCTCTTTTTAGTGAGCCAGATCGATGGTACTGTCTCACTTCAAAGAGCCATAAATCCCACCTCTAATGCAGAATAGACCCAAACACAGCTGCCCAGCAATTTGCAATCAAACCACACCCAGTATAAAGCCAGACTTTCTGCAGTAACTTGCTCAGTGTGGTCCACAACACTGGAGGTGTTACAGGCAGCAGGTATGTACTCTTTATTTATTTCAACAACTATTCCAATTTCTGACAGTTTAATTCATTAATTATTTATACTTACCCATGCAATAATTTGACTTTTAGATGCCATACCTACCTGATCCACTCGCTACACTGGCTGTGTGAATGAGGAACATTGTGACTTGGTGAGTGACCATGTGCTCTGTAATGTTATGTTGTTTTTGGGATCTAAATGTTAAACAATTTCTTTTGGAATGTAATGCAATGTTGATTATTGAATTGATGTATTTTGAGTTTAATGCCAATGCCTAGTTGGGCAGATTAATGGAATTATTTTGTTTCAAGCCTGTAGTGCAGCAGATTATTTGAATTTGTTGTTTTTCTATTCATTTGGCCTTTTTCTTTGATCCAGGCCAGGTTTATTCCCTAGAACTGAATCTGAAAGATGGCGAGCCTGCAGAAAGACTGACACAATCCTGTCTGACCTATGGGTAGGAAAAAGCAGCCGCAGTGACACACATTCCTATTTTGATTTTGAAGTAATGACTTTGAGTTTCTTTATAAAGTAATGATGTTTGAGTGCATTCATTTATTCATTGTTTCAAACCATGCAGGGGAAGCTCAGCCTCACACCTGAAGCCCATCTGACAATCAGTACCAGCTCCCAGATTGCTTCATTGGAGCCAAAGAAAGGCAGTGTAAGTGGGTTCATTATTCTGAACTGTGTGGAACGGGCAGATTGAACACCTCTTCTCTACCTTGTGGCTCAACTGTAATTATTCTGAAGCTCACCTCATTTCTCTCTCCCTCCCCCACCTAGGCTGGCTGGGTTCCAACACCCCCCAATTGGAATCCATAGTCTGCTCTGCCCACAGGACGGCAGCCCCATGTGAGCCCCTAAAGTTCCAAGTTTTGACCCCCAGCCGCCTTCCCCTCAACGTTTTTCAATAAAAACAATTTAACTTTAGTTAAGTCTGACTCTGCTAGCCTGCTAGAAAATAATGCTGCTATAATATTTTGCAATTGCAAATCCTTTGTGTAAATAAACTGAAATTCATACTATTGCATGACTATTTCTTTATCATGTTTCACAAGCATCTGGGTCTACAATGCCAGTGGTGTAAAAGTAACTGAGTACATTTACTCAAATACTATCCTTAGTATAATTTTGAGGTATTTTATACTTCACTTGTATAGTCTTACTTCTAGGCTACTCCAGTAAATGCTCATGCATTGCATTGTGAGCTTGTAGATCTGCTATTTTCAAAAAATGTCAAGTTGATGCCAATACATTTGTACTTTTATTCAGTATTTACACTGAACAGATGCCACCCTTCTCACATTGGCCTGTTATAGCGCCACCAGCGGGTCAATTTTTGCAAAACACATTTTTGGAACAAAATGCTTCAAATCCTGCATGCAGCGTCCGATTGCCGTGAAAGGCCCAAGAACACGTGGCACCCTTTTCACTTTGGCCTATTAGAGTCACCACTAGGCCAAAAAAAAAACCTACCTGACCTGCCAGAGTCCTGTTCGGTCCTGTTTTTCTTTGATATTCTTCTTTGCTTTCCCTTGATGCCTTATTGCTTTCCTGCTTTTTATGCCTTGGACACTTTATCGCTGCTTGCAGCTATATTTATTATTATTATTCCGCCACTTTTGCTCTAGCGGCTAGACCGTGCAGTCGCTTTTTACGAAACTCGGCAGTATGGCAGAGGACTATGCCAAACGGCTAAAACGCGAAGCTCGCAACAATCGGCCAAAGGGTGGCGCTGTAGGAAGCCTTCGAAAGTGCAAACTTTGAACTGGTGTAGCTCATGCCCTGTTTCAGGTACAGCAATGAAACCTGTATACACTTATGCGTCTCCTCATGCCGAACAACTTTTACGCTCTGACTTTTGACCTCTGACCTTTACCTCTCTCACAATTTTGAATTATATGCAAAACAGTCAAAATCTATCTCCTCCTGGGATTTTCGCGTAATGTGCGCGAAACTTTTTTTACATGAACTTTGGACCAACACGGTCATCGCACAGCGGCCGGATTTTCTTTAAAGCGAAACATTATTTTTTAATAATTAACCGTATAATGCAGTTTCATGCAAATTATTCTTCTGCCTCTAAATCATACATGCAAAGTGACACGTTCATGGCAGTATGGCAGAGGACTATGCCAAACGGCTAAAACGCGAAGCTCGCAACAATCGGCCAAAGGGTGGCGCTGTAGGAAGCCTTCAAAAGTGCAAACTTTGAACTGGTGTAGCTCATGCCCTGTTTCAGGTACAGCAATGAAACCTGTATACACTTATGCGTCTCCTCATGCCGAACAACTTTTACGCTCTGACTTTTGACCTCTGACCTTTACCTCTCCCACAATTTTGAATTATATGAAAAACAGTCAAAATCTATGTCCTCCTGGGATTTTCGCATAACGTGCGTGAAACTTTTTTTACATGAACTTTGGACCAACACGGTCATCGCACAGCGGCCGGATTTTCTTTAAAGCGAAACATTATTTTTTAATAATTCACTCAATGTTGCAGTTTTATGCAAATTATTCTTCTGCCTCTAAATCATACATGCAAAGTGACACGTTCATGGCATTTGGCAAATATGTCGAGGGTTAGTCCAAATATCACTGAAAGCAATCTTACTCCAATTGGCCAAAGGGGGGCGCTATACGAAGCATTTGAAAACTCAAACTTTAAAGGGGCATAAGTCATGCCTCGTTTTGTTTGAAGACATGCAACTTGCTTACACGCGTGCCTTGACTCAAGCTGAAGACATCTGTGTCTTTGTTAAGTAAGCTCCGCCCTTCGATTTTCCGCCTTTTGGAGCAGTTCGTAAAACACTTAAACCATCTTTTATTCCGGAACTTTCGCGTCACGTGCACAGAACTTTTTTTACATGAACTTTGGACCAATATCTAAAGATCTGTCAGATCGGATTTTTTAAAAATTGAAACATGCTTTTTTAATAATTCTATCAACATTGCAAGTTTTATGCAAATTATTCTTCTGCTTCTAAAACAAACATTTAAAGTAATATTTTCTCACTGTGCAGAGCTGTCTATAGCTCACATGGTAAGGCCTTTGTCTATCATTCCAGAAGTCCCCTGTTCAAGCCTTACCTCATGCATTTAAAATACATTTTACAACATTTTGCCGTGAAAACCCTGGTACTGCAACTGAACATGGCAACCCGACCAAACATGGCAACCTTCTTAAGCAAGGGTATAAATAGTGGTTGAGTTGAGGCCACTCCCCCCCTCTCAGATTGTTTGAAGCCGCATGGTGCTGGTGGTTGCTGCTACTCACTGCTACATTATGCAGCAGCTGCAGGTCTGTACACTGTTCATTATTCCAACAACTATTCCAATTTCTAACAGTTTCATTCATTATACTTACCCATACTATAATTTGTCTTTTAGATTTACCTCACCTGAACATACCTACCTGATCCACTCGATACACTGGCTGTGTATGATGGAGGAACAATGTGTCACTTGGTAAGCTGACCATGTGCTCTGAAATGTTATGTTGTTTTTGGTTTTGGTATCTAAATGTTAAACGATTTCTTTTGGAATGTAATGCTTGTATGTTAGCTGCAACGTTGATTATTGAATTGATGTATTTTGAGTTTAATGCCAATGCCTAGTTGGGGAGATTAATGGAATTATTTTGTTTCAAGCCTGTAGTGCAGCAGATTATTTGAATTTGTTGTTTTTCTATTCATTTGGCCTTTTTCTTTGACCCAGGCCAGGTTTATTGCCTAGAACTGAATCTGAAAGATGGCGAGCCTGCAGAAAGACTGACACAATCCTGTCTGACCTATGGTTATGGGTAGGAAAAAGCAGCCGCAGTGACACTCATTCCTAGTTTGATTTGATTTTGAAGTAATGACTTTGAGTTTCTTTATAAAGTAATGATGTTTGAGTGCATTCATTTATTCGTTTATTGTTTCAAACCATGCAGGGGAAGCTCAGCCTCACACCTGAAGCCCATCTGACAATCAGCTGACAATCAGTACCAGCTCCCAGATTGCTTCATTGAAGCCAAAGAACGGCAGTGTAAGTGGGTTCATTATTCTGAATTGTGTGGAACGGGCAGATTGAACACCTCTTCTCTAACTTGTGGCTCAACTGTAATTATTCTGAAGCTCACCTCATTTCTCTCTCCCTCCCCCACCTAGGCTGGCTGGGTTCCAACACCCCCCAATTGGAATCCATAGTCTGCTCTGCCCACAGGACGGCAGCCCCATGTGAGCGTCTAAAGTTCCAAGTTTTGACCCCCAGCCGCCTTCCCCTCAACGTTTTTCAATAAAAACAATTTAAGTTTAGTTAAGTCTGACTCTGCTAGCCACTTACAGAAAATAATGCTGCCAAATATTTTGCAATTGCAAATCCTTTGTGTAAATAAACTGAAATTCATACTATTGCATGACTATTTCTTTATCATGTTTCACAAGCATCTGGGTCTACAATGCCAGGGGTGTAAAAGTAACTGAGTACATTTACTCAAATACTATCCTTAGTATAATTTTGAGGTATTTTATACTTCACTTGTATAGTCTTACTTCTAGGCTACTCCAGTAAATGCTCATGCGTTGCATTGCATTGTGAGCTTGTAGATCTGCTATTTTCAAAAAAATTCAAGTTGATGCCAATACCTTCGTACTTTTATTCAGTATTACTATTTATCTCTATATATTCATGTTATTCCTGGCACCGCCCCTGTTATCCTGTTCATATCCTGAAAAAGGCGGGGGCTGAAAAAGCTGTCCTGAAAAACATCATTTGATTTCCTGTTGTCCTTGCATTAAAGTGTCAGTAGTTGGGTTCTGGGTTGCCATGTCTGCTTATAATAAGCAATTTGTGTCTCGTTAAGATTTTTATTTATCCAGCCCCCACCATGCAGTTGTACAGTGAAACCCAAAATTCAAAAATGGCAAAAATAAACTTTGCCAAAAATCTAAAAATGAAGAACTCGGGAACGGGAACAAAAGGCAAAACTCAAGAAAAAGGCAAAAATAACAAACACTGCACTAGGCTATGGGGCCCTTGCAACTCTCACTGAGATTTGTTCATCTCGCTCTGCAGCTATAGACAGAAAATCACACAAATCAGTACACAGTATCTCTACAGTGATGTGATCATGACGGATTTGTCCGATATCATATTCTATCTAATTGGCTAAAATTGAATTCCAAGGTTTGCAGGATTGCTCCTTTTTGAACAAATTGTCTCAAACGCAGCCTGCTATGTGTGTGAGATTTTGCACACACATTCCCACTAGGCCAAGGAACAGATGCCACCCTTCTCACATTGGCCTGTTATAGAGTCACCAGTGGGCCAAAAAAAACACCTGACCTGTTCGGAAGAACACTGCTTCTAGTTTCTCTTTGATGTCTTCTTTGCTTTCCCTTGATGCTTTTGCCTTGGCCACTTTATCGCTGCTTGCAGCTATATTTATTATTATTATTATTCCGCCACTTTTGCTCTAGCGGCTAGACCGTGCAGTCGCTTTTTACGAAACTCGGCAGTATGGCAGAGGCCTATGCCAAACGGCTAAAACGCGAAGCTCGCAACAATCGGCCAAAGGGTGGCGCTGTAGGAAGCCTTCGAAAGTGCAAACTTTGAACTGGTGTAGCTCTTGCCCTGTTTCAGGTACAGCAATGAAACCTGTATACACTTATGCGTCTCCTCATGCCGAACAACTTTTACGCTCTGACTTTTGACCTCTGACCTTTACCTCTCCCACAATTTTGAATTATATGCAAAACAGTCAAAATCTATCTCCTCCTGGGATTTTCGCGTAACGTGCGCGAAACTTTTTTTACATGAACTTTGGACCAACACGGTCATCGCACAGCGGCCGGATTTTCTTTAAAGCGAAACATTATTTTTTAATAATTAACCGTATAATGCAGTTTCATGCAAATTATTCTTCTGCCTCTAAATCATACATGCAAAGTGACACGTTCATGGCAGTATGGCAGAGGACTATGCCAAACGGCTAAAACGCGAAGCTCGCAACAATCGGCCAAAGGGTGGCGCTGTAGGAAGCCTTCGAAAGTGCAAACTTTGAACTGGTGTAGCTCATGCCCTGTTTCAGGTACAGCAATGAAACCTGTATACACGTATGCGTCTCCTCATGCCGAACAACTTTTACGCTCTGACTTTTGACCTCTGACCTTTACCTCTCCCACAATTTTGAATTATATGAAAAACAGTCAAAATCTATCTCCTCCTGGGATTTTCGCGTAACGTGCGCAAAACTTTTTTTACATGAACTTTGGACCAACACGGTCATCGCACAGCGGCCGGATTTTCTTTAAAGCGAAACATTATTTTTTAATAATTCACTCAATGTTGCAGTTTTATGCAAATTATTCTTCTGCCTCTAAATCATACATGCAAAGTGACACGTTCATGGCATTTGGCAAATATGTCGAGGGTTAGTCCAAATATCACTGAAAGCAATCTTACTCCAATTGGCCAAAGGGGGGCGCTATACGAAGCGTTTGAAAACTCAAACTTTAAAGGGGCATAAGTCATGCCTCGTTTTGTTTGAAGACATGCAACTTGCTTACACGCGTGCCTTGACTCAAGCTGAAGACATCTGTGTCTTTGTTAAGTAAGCTCCGCCCTTCGATTTTCCGCCTTTTGGAGCAGTTCGTAAAACACTTAAACCATCTTTTATTCCGGAACTTTCGCGTCACGTGCACAGAACTTTTTTTACATGAACTTTGGACCAATATCTAAAGATCTGTCAGATCGGATTTTTTAAAAATTGAAACATGCTTTTTTAATAATTCTATCAACATTGCAAGTTTTATGCAAATTATTCTTCTGCTTCTAAAACAAACATTTAAAGTAATATTTTCTCACTGTGCAGAGCTGTGCATAGCTCACATGGTAAGGCCTTTGTCTATCATTCCAGAAGTCCCCTGTTCAAGCCTTACCTCATGCATTTAAAATACATTTTACAACATTTTGCCGTGAAAACCCTGGTACTGCAACTGAACATGGCAACCCGACCAAACATGGCAACCTTCTTAAGCAAGGGTATAAATAGTGGTTGAGTTGAGGCCACTCCCCCCCTCTCAGATTGTTTGAAGCCGCATGGTGCTGGTGGTTGCTGCTACTCACTGCTACATTATGCAGCAGCTGCAGGTCTGTACACTGTTCATTATTCCAACAACTATTCCAATTTCTAACAGTTTCATTCATTATACTTACCCATACTATAATTTGTCTTTTAGATTTACCTCACCTGAACATACCTACCTGATCCACTCGATACACTGGCTGTGTATGATGGAGGAACAATGTGTCACTTGGTAAGCTGACCATGTGCTCTGAAATGTTATGTTGTTTTTGGTTTTGGTATCTAAATGTTAAACGATTTCTTTTGGAATGTAATGCTTGTATGTTAGCTGCAACGTTGATTATTGAATTGATGTATTTTGAGTTTAATGCCAATGCCTAGTTGGGGAGATTAATGGAATTATTTTGTTTCAAGCCTGTAGTGCAGCAGATTATTTGAATTTGTTGTTTTTCTATTCATTTGGCCTTTTTCTTTGATCCAGGCCAGGTTTATTGCCTAGAACTGAATCTGAAAGATGGCGAGCCTGCAGAAAGACTGACACAATCCTGTCTGACCTATGGTTATGGGTAGGAAAAAGCAGCCGCAGTGACACTCATTCCTAGTTTGATTTGATTTTGAAGTAATGACTTTGAGTTTCTTTATAAAGTAATGATGTTTGAGTGCATTCATTTATTCGTTTATTGTTTCAAACCATGCAGGGGAAGCTCAGCCTCACACCTGAAGCCCATCTGACAATCAGCTGACAATCAGTACCAGCTCCCAGATTGCTTCATTGAAGCCAAAGAACGGCAGTGTAAGTGGGTTCATTATTCTGAATTGTGTGGAACGGGCAGATTGAACACCTCTTCTCTAACTTGTGGCTCAACTGTAATTATTCTGAAGCTCACCTCATTTCTCTCTCCCTCCCCCACCTAGGCTGGCTGGGTTCCAACACCCCCCAATTGGAATCCATAGTCTGCTCTGCCCACAGGACGGCAGCCCCATGTGAGCGTCTAAAGTTCCAAGTTTTGACCCCCAGCCGCCTTCCCCTCAACGTTTTTCAATAAAAACAATTTAAGTTTAGTTAAGTCTGACTCTGCTAGCCACTTACAGAAAATAATGCTGCCAAATATTTTGCAATTGCAAATCCTTTGTGTAAATAAACTGAAATTCATACTATTGCATGACTATTTCTTTATCATGTTTCACAAGCATCTGGGTCTACAATGCCAGGGGTGTAAAAGTAACTGAGTACATTTACTCAAATACTATCCTTAGTATAATTTTGAGGTATTTTATACTTCACTTGTATAGTCTTACTTCTAGGCTACTCCAGTAAATGCTCATGCGTTGCATTGCATTGTGAGCTTGTAGATCTGCTATTTTCAAAAAAATTCAAGTTGATGCCAATACCTTCGTACTTTTATTCAGTATTACTATTTATCTCTATATATTCATGTTATTCCTGGCACCGCCCCTGTTATCCTGTTCATATCCTGAAAAAGGCGGGGGCTGAAAAAGCTGTCCTGAAAAACATCATTTGATTTCCTGTTGTCCTTGCATTAAAGTGTCAGTAGTTGGGTTCTGGGTTGCCATGTCTGCTTATAATAAGCAATTTGTGTCTCGTTAAGATTTTTATTTATCCAGCCCCCACCATGCAGTTGTACAGTGAAACCCAAAATTCAAAAATGGCAAAAATAAACTTTGCCAAAAATCTAAAAATGAAGAACTCGGGAACGGGAACAAAAGGCAAAACTCAAGAAAAAGGCAAAAATAACAAACACTGCACTAGGCTATGGGGCCCTTGCAACTCTCACTGAGATTTGTTCATCTCGCTCTGCAGCTATAGACAGAAAATCACACAAATCAGTACACAGTATCTCTACAGTGATGTGATCATGACGGATTTGTCCGATATCATATTCTATCTAATTGGCTAAAATTGAATTCCAAGGTTTGCAGGATTGCTCCTTTTTGAACAAATTGTCTCAAACGCAGCCTGCTATGTGTGTGAGATTTTGCACACACATTCCCACTAGGCCAAGGAACAGATGCCACCCTTCTCACATTGGCCTGTTATAGAGTCACCAGTGGGCCAAAAAAAACACCTGACCTGTTCGGAAGAACACTGCTTCTAGTTTCTCTTTGATGTCTTCTTTGCTTTCCCTTGATGCTTTTGCCTTGGCCACTTTATCGCTGCTTGCAGCTATATTATTATTATTATTATTATTCCGCCACTTTTGCTCTAGCGGCTAGACCGTGCAGTCGCTTTTTACGAAACTCGGCAGTATGGCAGAGGACTATGCCAAACGGCTAAAACGCGAAGCTCGCAACAATCGGCCAAAGGGTGGCGCTGTAGGAAGCCTTCGAAAGTGCAAACTTTGAACTGGTGTAGCTCTTGCCCTGTTTCAGGTACAGCAATGAAACCTGTATACACTTATGCGTCTCCTCATGCCGAACAACTTTTACGCTCTGACTTTTGACCTCTGACCTTTACCTCTCCCACAATTTTGAATTATATGAAAAACAGTCAAAATCTATCTCCTCCTGGGATTTTCGCGTAACGTGCGCAAAACTTTTTTTACATGAACTTTGGACCAACACGGTCATCGCACAGCGGCCGGATTTTCTTTAAAGCGAAACATTATTTTTTAATAATTAACCGTATAATGCAGTTTCATGCAAATTATTCTTCTGCCTCTAAATCATACATGCAAAGTGACACGTTCATGGCAGTATGGCAGAGGACTATGCCAAACGGCTAAAACGCGAAGCTCGCAACAATCGGCCAAAGGATGGCGCTGTAGGAAGCCTTCGAAAGTGCAAACTTTGAACTGGTGTAGCTCATGCCCTGTTTCAGGTACAGCAATGAAACCTGTATACACGTATGCGTCTCCTCATGCCGAACAACTTTTACGCTCTGACTTTTGACCTCTGACCTTTACCTCTCCCACAATTTTGAATTATATGAAAAACAGTCAAAATCTATCTCCTCCTGGGATTTTCACGTAACGTGCGCAAAACTTTTTTTACATGAACTTTGGACCAACACGGTCATCGCACAGCGGCCGGATTTTCTTTAAAGCGAAACATTATTTTTTAATAATTCACTCAATGTTGCAGTTTTATGCAAATTATTCTTCTGCCTCTAAATCATACATGCAAAGTGACACGTTCATGGCATTTGGCAAATATGTCGAGGGTTAGTCCAAATATCACTGAAAGCAATCTTACTCCAATTGGCCAAAGGGGGGCGCTATACGAAGCGTTTGAAAACTCAAACTTTAAAGGGGCATAAGTCATGCCTCGTTTTGTTTGAAGACATGCAACTTGCTTACACGCGTGCCTTGACTCAAGCTGAAGACATCTGTGTCTTTGTTAAGTAAGCTCCGCCCTTCGATTTTCCGCCTTTTGGAGCAGTTCGTAAAACACTTAAACCATCTTTTATTACGGAACTTTCGCGTCACGTGCACAGAACTTTTTTTACATGAACTTTGGACCAATATCTAAAGATCTGTCAGATCGGATTTTTTAAAAATTGAAACATGCTTTTTTAATAATTCTATCAACATTGCAAGTTTTATGCAAATTATTCTTCTGCTTCTAAAACAAACATTTAAAGTAATATTTTCTCACTGTGCAGAGCTGTGCATAGCTCACATGGTAAGGCCTTTGTCTATCATTCCAGAAGTCCCCTGTTCAAGCCTTACCTCATGCATTTAAAATACATTTTACAACATTTTGCCGTGAAAACCCTGGTACTGCAACTGAACATGGCAACCCGACCAAACATGGCAACCTTCTTAAGCAAGGGTATAAATAGTGGTTGAGTTGAGGCCACTCCCCCCCTCTCAGATTGTTTGAAGCCGCATGGTGCTGGTGGTTGCTGCTACTCACTGCTACATTATGCAGCAGCTGCAGGTCTGTACACTGTTCATTATTCCAACAACTATTCCAATTTCTAACAGTTTCATTCATTATACTTACCCATACTATAATTTGTCTTTTAGATTTACCTCACCTGAACATACCTACCTGATCCACTCGATACACTGGCTGTGTATGATGGAGGAACAATGTGTCACTTGGTAAGCTGACCATGTGCTCTGAAATGTTATGTTGTTTTTGGTTTTGGTATCTAAATGTTAAACGATTTCTTTTGGAATGTAATGCTTGTATGTTAGCTGCAACGTTGATTATTGAATTGATGTATTTTGAGTTTAATGCCAATGCCTAGTTGGGGAGATTAATGGAATTATTTTGTTTCAAGCCTGTAGTGCAGCAGATTATTTGAATTTGTTGTTTTTCTATTCATTTGGCCTTTTTCTTTGTTCCAGGCCATGTTTATTGCCTAGAACTGAATCTGAAAGATGGCGAGCCTGCAGAAAGACTGACACAATCCTGTCTGACCTATGGTTATGGGTAGGAAAAAGCAGCCGCAGTGACACTCATTCATAGTTTGATTTGATTTTGAAGTAATGACTTTGAGTTTCTTTATAAAGTAATGATGTTTGAGTGCATTCATTTATTCGTTTATTATTGTTTCAAACCATGCAGGGGAAGCTCAGCCTCACACCTGAAGCCCATCTGACAATCAGCTGACAATCAGTACCAGCTCCCAGATTGCTTCATTGAAGCCAAAGAACGGCAGTGTAAGTGGGTTCATTATTCTGAATTGTGTGGAACGGGCAGATTGAACACCTCTTCTCTAACTTGTGGCTCAACTGTAATTATTCTGAAGCTCACCTCATTTCTCTCTCCCTCCCCCACCTAGGCTGGCTGGGTTCCAACACCCCCCAATTGGAATCCATAGTCTGCTCTGCCCACAGGACGGCAGCCCCATGTGAGCGTCTAAAGTTCCAAGTTTTGACCCCCAGCCGCCTTCCCCTCAACGTTTTTCAATAAAAACAATTTAAGTTTAGTTAAGTCTGACTCTGCTAGCCACTTACAGAAAATAATGCTGCCAAATATTTTGCAATTGCAAATCCTTTGTGTAAATAAACTGAAATTCATACTATTGCATGACTATAGAGAAACGAAGCCATGTCGTCATTTGTGCGTAATGTCGCCCTCTGGGGGGTTCATGCTGGTATTGTTTTGTATTCAGATTGCCATAGGGGATTCTGCGAACGCCGCATATAAGGTCTGTGTTAAAAATATAAACACACCATGTGCGCGTTTCTGTCAGCGGGGGGGTTCTGCATAGTTTATGATATTCATTCATATCTGATATAGCCTGTTGTAACTCGTTTCTAGCGTTTATTGTGTTACTCTTTGGGTAAATCTGTACATTTCCACCTTAGTCGATGCTTCATATCCATTTGGGTCAATCCGAGAGCATGGTGTGTTTATATTTTTAACACAGACCTTGTATGCGGCGTTCGCAGAATCCCCTATGGCGATTTGAATGCAAGACAATACCAGCATGAACCCCGTAGAGGGCGACATTTCACGCCATTTCACGGAAGTGACATCACACTTCGCTACTGAATTTCTTTATCATGTTTCACAAGCATCTGGGTCTACAATGCCAGGGGTGTAAAAGTAACTGAGTACATTTACTCAAATACTATCCTTAGTATAATTTTGAGGTATTTTATACTTCACTTGTATAGTCTTACTTCTAGGCTACTCCAGTAAATGCTCATGCGTTGCATTGCATTGTGAGCTTGTAGATCTGCTATTTTCAAAAAAATTCAAGTTGATGCCAATACCTTCGTACTTTTATTCAGTATTACTATTTATCTCTATATATTCATGTTATTCCTGGCACCGCCCCTGTTATCCTGTTCATATCCTGAAAAAGGCGGGGGCTGAAAAAGCTGTCCTGAAAAACATCATTTGATTTCCTGTTGTCCTTGCATTAAAGTGTCAGTAGTTGGGTTCTGGGTTGCCATGTCTGCTTATAATAAGCAATTTGTGTCTCGTTAAGATTTTTATTTATCCAGCCCCCACCATGCAGTTGTACAGTGAAACCCAAAATTCAAAAATGGCAAAAATAAACTTTGCCAAAAATCTAAAAATGAAGAACTCGGGAACGGGAACAAAAGGCAAAACTCAAGAAAAAGGCAAAAATAACAAACACTGCACTAGGCTATGGGGCCCTTGCAACTCTCACTGAGATTTGTTCATCTCGCTCTGCAGCTATAGACAGAAAATCACACAAATCAGTACACAGTATCTCTACAGTGATGTGATCATGACGGATTTGTCCGATATCATATTCTATCTAATTGGCTAAAATTGAATTCCAAGGTTTGCAGGATTGCTCCTTTTTGAACAAATTGTCTCAAACGCAGCCTGCTATGTGTGTGAGATTTTGCACACACATTCCCACTAGGCCAAGGAACAGATGCCACCCTTCTCACATTGGCCTGTTATAGAGTCACCAGTGGGCCAAAAAAAACACCTGACCTGTTCGGAAGAACACTGCTTCTAGTTTCTCTTTGATGTCTTCTTTGCTTTCCCTTGATGCTTTTGCCTTGGCCACTTTATCGCTGCTTGCAGCTATATTTATTATTATTATTCTTCCGCCACTTTTGCTCTAGCGGCTAGACCGTGCAGTCGCTTTTTACGAAACTCGGCAGTATGGCAGAGGACTATGCCAAACGGCTAAAACGCGAAGCTCGCAACAATCGGCCAAAGGGTGGCGCTGTAGGAAGCCTTCGAAAGTGCAAACTTTGAACTGGTGTAGCTCATGCCCTGTTTCAGGTACAGCAATGAAACCTGTATACACTTATGCGTCTCCTCATGCCGAACAACTTTTACGCTCTGACTTTTGACCTCTGACCTTTACCTCTCCCACAATTTTGAATTCTATGAAAAACAGTAAAAATGTATCTCCTCCTGGGATTTTCGCGTAACGTGCGCGAAACTTTTTTTACATGAACTTTGGACCAATACGGTCTGAAAAGTTAGCCGGATTTTCTTTAAAGCGAAACATTATTTTTTAATAATTAACCGTATAATGCAGTTTCATGCAAATTATTCTTCTGCCTCTAAATCATACTGCAAAGTGACACGTTCATGGCAGTATGGCAGAGGACCATGCCAAACGGCTAAAACGCGAAGCTCGCAACAATCGGCCAAAGGGTGGCGCCGTAGGAAGCCTTCGAAAGTGCAAACTTTGAACTGGTGTAGCTCATGCCCTGTTTCAGGTACAGCAATGGAACCTGTATACACTTATGCGTCTCCTCATGCCGAACAACTTTTACGCTCTGACTTTTGACCTCTGACCTTTACTTCTCCCACAATTTTGAATTATATGAAAAACAGTAAAAATGTATCTCCTCCTGGGATTTTCGCGTAATGTGCGCGAAACTTTTTTTACATGAACTTTGGACCAATACGGTCTGAAAACTCAGGCGGATTTTCTTTAAAGCGAAACATTATTTTTTAATAATTCACTCAATGTTGCAGTTATATGCAAATTATTCTTCTGCCTCTAAATCATACATGCAAAGTGACACGTTCATGGCATTTGGCAAATATGTAGAGGATTAGTCCAAATATCACTGAAAGCAATCTTACTCCAATTGGCCAAAGGGGGGCGCTATACGAAGCGTTTGAAAACTCAAACTTTAAAGGGGCATAAGTCATGCCTCGTTTGGTTTGAAGACATGCAACTTGCTTACACGCGTGCCTTGACTCAAGCTGAAGACATCTGTGTCTTTGTTAAGTAAGCTCCGCCCTTCGATTTTCCGCCTTTTGGAGCAGTTCGTAAAACACTTAAACCCGCTTTTATTCCGGAACTTTCGCGTCATGTGCACGGAACTTTTTTTACATGAACTTTGGACCAATAACTAAAGATCTGTCAGATCGGATTTTTTAAACATTGAAACATGCTTTTTTAATAGTTCAATCAACATTGCAAGTTGTATGCAAATTATTCTTCTGCCTCTAAAACATACATGCAAAGTAACATTTTCATGATGAACTACCGTAGAGGGTAAGTCCAAATATCACTGAAACCAAAAAGAATCATATTTGAACTGGGGACCCCCCACCCTGACGTGAGTAGGGTTTTCCCATGATCTGGTCCTTAGGCTAGATGCAGAATAGAGCTGGGACGTTCGCGAACGAATCAAATCTTTTGAACGGCTCTTTGAAGTGAACGTTGGGATCCGGTTCGCGCAGTAGAGAGCCGTTCATTTGGGGGGGAGACCCCCTCCCCCCAATTCAACATCTCCTTGCTACTCCACTGAGTACTGACTGAGTACAGTGAGTGAGTGAGAGAGAGAGAACAAGTGGAGGAGCGAGTTCATTGTTGCCTGCTTGTTTTTTTTAGGTGTTTTATGAATAACAACAGTCAAGGTAGCTTAATTTACACACACATTTTATGAAAAGGGTAAATACTAAATTGTGATCTCAACTGTCAGCAGAGGAATGTGGTGCCACCTTGTGGATTCATGTTTAAACAAATTCTTCTTAAAAATATATAAATATACAAGGAGCCAAATGAGCCAGTCTTTTGAACGGCTCTTTTCAGTGAGCCAGATCGATGGTACTGTCTCACTTCAAAGAGCCATAAATCCCACCTCTAATGCAGAATGGTTAGGCACAGGTGTGTGTGTGCGTGTGTGCGTGCATGCGTGCGTGCGTGCATGCGTGCATGTGAACTGAATCTAACTGATGGCTTAGTTTGGTTTTCAGAAAAACTACATTTCCCAGAATGCAGCAGCTAAGATGGCTGCTTGTTGCAATCAGTTTGATTTGTCAGCACCTGGCCGCAACACAGCTTCTCCGAGTCAGGCAATCCAAATGTTTTTGCTCTTAACCACCGAGCTCTGCTTCACTGTGTAGCTGGCTCTCGAAGGGACTCTTCCATCGAGCAGTAAGCAAAACTCCACTATGTTCTCCTCTGTCGCACATTTGCTCTGTATTTTGCCACATTGCTAATGGTGGTTCTATCTGTTCCCATTGTAGGCAAATTAGGAGCTGCATCTGAGTCTTGGAAGAGAAATGGCATGTGTTAATGGAAGCAACGGCATACTGTGAAACATATGTTTCGAATGTAACCCCTGTTTGTTAAGTTCTGGAAAGAAGCATATTTTGAGTTAAAAGCCCCGGTTTTGGGAAGAACTTTATTTCATGTTTTAGGGGAACGCCCCATTGAATAAAACAACGCTTATTGCGTTTTCACCTTGAGAACTGTTTCCGTGTGCTGGTTTGGGTTCAGACTTCACAATACTTAAAGGGATATTACACTTTCAAAAAACTTTTGGTCATTGTATGGTCTAATCAGGCTTGTATGAACACCCTGAACAGTTTTTAATTTGCTTCATTCAGTATTTAGATATTTGATGTAAATGTTACCATCTCCAACACGCCCAGGCCCTCTCCACATACACACCCATTGTAACTTCAAACTCCATTTTAACCATGATAGATTCATTAAAAACACCCATTATTTTTTCTGGTGACTCATAATACCCTCCTAATACGTGAGCAGACCGTGTTTTTTCAATAACTTTTTTCATTTATTTTCAATAAAATATTATTGTATTTAATGTTTTCCATTTTCCCCAAAGAATTATTAAAAATAAAAGAAAAAAGTTATTGAAAAAACACGGTCTGCTCACGTATTAGGAGGGTATTATGAGTCACCAGAAAAAATAATGGGTGTTTTTGATGAATCTATCATGGTTAAAATGGAGTTTGAAGTTACAATGGGTGTGTATGTGGAGAGGGCCTGGGCGTGTTGGAGCTGGTAACATTTACATCAAATATCTAAATACTGAGTGAAGAAAACTAAAAACTGTTCAGGGTGTTCATACAAGCCTGATTAGACCATACAATGACAAAAAGTTTTTTGAAAGTGTAATATCCCTTTAATGTTTAAAAACTTTATTTGAAGACGTTTACTACTTGAATTATTTGAAAACATTGTGATTTAAAAGACATGCCTGAAAATGGCTAGGTTGTTAACCCTCTGTTTTGAAGGTTTACAACCTGATGACCAACTCTTCAACAAAGACAACTAATGAAAAAGTTGGAAAATAAAGATATTGAGTTAAAACCTTGAGGAGTTCTTTGGAACTATTTTATGTCTGTTGCATATAGTCTTTTGCATACATGTTGTGTAGAGGTCAATTTGTGCTTTTACCAATAACTATGCCGATTAGTGTAAAATCGGCAGTCTCTGTCACCAGAAGGCCGAAAACGCATTCTTCAATATTACTCCTTCAGATTTTATCCGATAATCACACAAATGGGCACACAGTATCTCTACAGTGATGTAATCATGACGGATTTGTCCAATATCATATTCTATCTAATTGGCTAACATTGAATTCCAAGGTTTGCAGGATTGCTCCTTTTTGAACAAAATGTCTCAAACGCAGCCTGCTATTTGTGTGAGATTCTGCACGCACATTCCCACTAGGCCAAGGAACAGATGCCACCCTTCTCACATTGGCCTGTTATAGCGCCACCAGCGGGTCAATTTTTGCAAAACCCATTTTTGGAACAAAATGCCTCAAATCCCGCATGCAGCGTCCGATTGCCGTGAAAGGCCAAAGAACACGTGGTACCCTTTTGACTTTGGCGTATTATAGTCACCACTAGGCCAAAAAAAAAACACCTGACCTGCTGGAGACCTGTTCGGAAGAACACTACTTCTAGTTTTTCTTTGATTTCTTCTTTGCTTTCCCTTGATGCTTTTTTGCTTTCCTACTTTTTCTACCTTGGCCACTTTATCGCTGCTTGCAGCTATATTTATTATTATTATTCTTCCGCCACTTTTGCTCTAGCGGCTAGACCGTGCAGTCGCTTTTTACGAAACTCGGCAGTATGGCAGAGGACTATGCCAAACGGCTAAAACGCGAAGCTCGCAACAATCGGCCAAAGGGTGGCGCTGTAGGAAGCCTTCGAAAGTGCAAACTTTGAACTGGTGTAGCTCATGCCCTGTTTCAGGTACAGCAATGAAACCTGTATACACTTATGCGTCTCCTCATGCCGAACAACTTTTACACTCTGACTTTTGACCTCTGACCTTTACCTCTCCCACAATTTTGAATTCTATGAAAAACAGTAAAAATGTATCTCCTCCTGGGATTTTCGCGTAACGTGCGCGAAACTTTTTTTACATGAACTTTGGACCAATACGGTCTGAAAAGTTAGCCGGATTTTCTTTAAAGCGAAACATTATTTTTTAATAATTAACCGTATAATGCAGTTTCATGCAAATTATTCTTCTGCCTCTAAATCATACTGCAAAGTGACACGTTCATGGCAGTATGGCAGAGGACCATGCCAAACGGCTAAAACGCGAAGCTCGCAACAATCGGCCAAAGGGTGGCGCTGTAGGAAGCCTTCGAAAGTGCAAACTTTGAACTGGTGTAGCTCATGCCCTGTTTCAGGTACAGCAATGGAACCTGTATACACTTATGCGTCTCCTCATGCCGAACAACTTTTACGCTCTGACTTTTGACCTCTGACCTTTACTTCTCCCACAATTTTGAATTATATGAAAAACAGTAAAAATGTATCTCCTCCTGGGATTTTCGCGTAATGTGCGCGAAACCTTTTTTACATGAACTTTGGACCAATACGGTCTGAAAACTCAGGCGGATTTTCTTTAAAGCGAAACATTATTTTTTAATAATTCACTCAATGTTGCAGTTATATGCAAATTATTCTTCTGCCTCTAAATCATACATGCAAAGTGACACGTTCATGGCATTTGGCAAATATGTAGAGGATTAGTCCAAATATCACTGAAAGCAATCTTACTCCAATTGGCCAAAGGGGGGCGCTATACGAAGCGTTTGAAAACTCAAACTTTAAAGGGGCATAAGTCATGCCTCGTTTGGTTTGAAGACATGCAACTTGCTTACACGCGTGCCTTGACTCAAGCTGAAGACATCTGTGTCTTTGTTAAGTAAGCTCCGCCCTTCGATTTTCCGCCTTTTGGAGCAGTTCGTAAAACACTTAAACCCGCTTTTATTCCGGAACTTTCGCGTCATGTGCACGGAACTTTTTTTACATGAACTTTGGACCAATATCTAAAGATCTGTCAGATCGGATTTTTTAAACATTGAAACATGCTTTTTTAATAGTTCAATCAACATTGCAAGTTGTATGCAAATTATTCTTCTGCCTCTAAAACATACATGCAAAGTAACATTTTCATGATGAACTACCGTAGAGGGTAAGTCCAAATATCACTGAAACCAAAAAGAATCATATTTGAACTGGGGACCCCCCACCCTGACGTGAGTAGGGTTTTCCCATGATCTGGTCCTTAGGCTAGATGCAGAATAGAGCTGGGACGTTCGCGAACGAATCAAACCTTTTGAACGGCTCTTTGAAGTGAACGTTGGGATCCGGTTCGCGCAGTAGAGAGCCGTTCATTTGGGGGGGAGACCCCCTCCCCCCAATTCAACATCTCCTTGCTACTCCACTGAGTACTGACTGAGTACAGTGAGTGAGTGAGAGAGAGAGAACAAGTGGAGGAGCGAGTTCATTGTTGCCTGCTTGTTTTTTTTAGGTGTTTTATGAATAACAACAGTCAAGGTAGCTTAATTTACACACACATTTTATGATCGATGGTACTGTCTCACTTCAAATAGCCATAAATCCCACCTCTAATGCAGAATGGTTAGGCACAGGTGTGTGTGTGTGTGTGTGTGTGTGTGTGTGTGTGTGTGTGTGTGTGTGTGTGTGTGTGTGTGTGTGTGTGTGTGTGTGTGTGTGTGTGTGTGTGTGTGTGTGTGTGTGTGTGTGTGTGTGTGCGTGCGTGCGTGCGTGCGTGCGTGCGTGCGTGCGTGCGTGCGTGCGTGCGTGCGTGCGTGCGTGCGTGCGTGCGTGCGTGCGTGCGTGCGTGCGTGCGTGCGTGCGTGCGTGCATGCGTGCGTGCGTTATTCTTCTGCCTCTAAAACATACATTCAAAGTCACATTTAAATCACACTTTGCAATAATGTAGGTTAGTGCACTGTGCACTTGTGCACTTGTAACCCACGGTTCAGCGGGAATTACAGTCATTTTATTTTATTTTTCAAATGGAATATATTCTTATTTTTCACATGCAATGTTTTGACCACGGTCCCTGAGTCACAGCTGCAGAGCATTCGTAATCACCACACCCTGTATAAAGCCAGTCTTTTTTCAGTTTGTTCAGTAACCTCATTGGAGCTGCTGCAGGTTTGTACACATTTCATTTCAAGACTATTCCAATTTCTAACAGCATTGCTCCATTTATATTTAACCCACACTATATTGCTTTTAGATCCACCTGACCAACTCTGATATTGACACTGAGGCTGCGTGACTAAGATAATTGGTAAGTGAACATGTGGCTCGGAAATGTTTGTTTCTGGTTTTGGGATTGGAATGTAAAAAGATTCATTTCGGTAATGTAATTATTGCTTGTAGATAAGCAGATTTGTCGACTTTATTTAGTTTTAAGCTTGTAGATCGGCTGATTAGTTGATTTTTTTAGTTTTTTTGCCTGTGAACTGAATCTTAATTGTTTGGTTTTCAGAAAAACTACATTTCCCAGAATGCAGCAGCTAAGATGGTTGCTTGTTGGGCGTCGGCCGATTGAATCCATCTGAACAGTTTGAACAAAACACTGCTGAGTTGAGTGTGTGCTGCTCTGTTAACCGGTAAGACTGTTTGCTTGTATTTTGTATGGTCTCTTTTACCGTTTTACTGTGTTATTTTGGTTCTATCGTTTACAGTGAGAATGTGTTTTATATTGTCAGGAGTGTGCAGTTGTGGATTATTGCCTGTGTCCACTATTGTTTGGGGTGTGGCCTCATCTCTTTCTTCAATGTAAGCATTTAACTAAAGAGATGTAAGTATTATTGCGACTGTTAGGTCGCAGTTACTATCGAAACCTCCACCGGCTGTCACTCTGTCCGTGTGACATCATACTTTTGCCCTATTCATATCTCCGTTACCATTGCCCCTATCCATGCCAAACTTTGCACACACTCCTTGGCTGCCTGATTTCTCACATGGCCCTCCAGCGCCACCATGAGGCCGATTCTTGCAAAACATTTGCGAACACTGCTCCTACAGATTTTGGCCTAAAATCACGCAAATTGATTGTCAAATCACAACCTCCGTCCCTGATTTCACACATGCCCCTCTCTAGCGCCACCATCAGACAGATTTTTGCAAAACACATTTTACAACACTGCTCCTACAGATTTTGGCCTAAAATCACGCAAATTGGATGGCAAATCACAACCTCCAAATCAGCAGATCTGTTGACTTTATTTTGTTTTAACCTTGTAGATCGGCTGATTAGTTGATTTTTCTTTTTTTTTTTATCCAGGCCCTGTTTTTGCATGTGAACTGAATCTAACTGATGGCTTTGCTTGGTTTTCAGAAAAACTACATTTCCCAGAATGCAGCAGCTAAGATGGCTGCTTGTTGCAATCAGTTTGATTTGTCAGCACCTGGCCGCAACACAGCTTCTCCGAGTCAGGCAATCCAAATGTTTTTGCTCTTAACCACCGAGCTCTGCTTCACTGTGTAGCTGGCTCTCGAAGGGACTCTTCCATCGAGCAGTAAGCAAAACTCCACTATGTTCTCCTCTGTCGCACATTTGCTCTGTATTTTGCCACATTGCTAATGGTGGTTCTATCTGTTCCCATTGTAGGCAAATTAGGAGCTGCATCTGAGTCTTGGAAGAGAAATGACATGTGTTAATGGAAGCAACAGCATACTGTGAAACATATGTTTCGAATGTAACCCCTGTTTGTTAAGTTCTGGAAAGAAGCATATTGAGTTAAAAGCCCCGGTTTTGGGAAGAACTTTATTTCATGTTTTAGGGGAACGCCCCATTGAATAAAACAACGCTTATTGCGTTTTCACCTTGAGAACTGTTTCCGTGTGCTGGTTTGGGTTCAGACTTAACAATACTTAATGTTTAAAAACTTTATTTGAAGACGTGTTAAAAGCCCCGGTTTTGGGAAGAACTTTATTTCATGTTTTAGGGGAACGCCCCATTGAATAAAACAACGCTTATTGCGTTTTCACCTTGAGAACTGTTTCCGTGTGCTGGTTTGGGTTCAGACTTCACAATACTTAATGTTTAAAAACTTTATTTGAAGACGTTTACTACTTGAATTATTTGAAAACATTGTGATTTAAAAGACATGCCTGAAAATGGCTAGGTTGTTAACCCTCTGTTTTGAAGGTTTACAACCTGATGACCAACTCTTCAACAAAGACAACTAATGAAAAAGTTGGAAAATAAAGATATTGAGTTAAAACCTTGAGGAGTTCTTTGGAACTATTTTATGTCTGTTGCATATAGTCTTTTGCATACATGTTGTGTAGAGGTCAATTTGTGCTTTCACCAATAACTATGCCGATTAGTGTAAAATCGGCAGAGTCTCTGTAATTTATAGCGCCACCAGAAGGCCGAAAACGCATTCTTCGATATTACTCCTTCAGATTTTATCCGATAATCACACAAATGGGCACACAGTATCTCTACAGTGATGTAATCATGACGGATTTGTCCAATATCATATTCTATCTAATTGGCTAACATTGAATTCCAAGGTTTGCAGGATTGCTCCTTTTTGAACAAAATGTCTCAAACGCAGCCTGCTATTTGTGTGAGATTTTGCACGCACATTCCCACTAGGCCAAGGAACAGATGCCACCCTTCTCACATTGGCCTGTTATAGCGCCACCAGCGGGTCAATTTTTGCAAAACCCATTTTTGGAACAAAATGCCTCAAATCCCACATGCAGCGTCCGATTGCCGTGAAAGGCCAAAGAACACGTGGTACCCTTTTGACTTTGGCCTATTATAGTCACCACTAGGCCAAAAAAAAAACACCTGACCTGCCGGAGACCTGTTCGGAAGAACACTGCTTCCAGTTTTTCTTTGATTTCTTCTTTGCTTTCCCTTGATGCCTTTTTGCTTTCCTGCTATTTATGCCTTGGCCACTTTATCGCTGCTTGCAGCTATATTTATTATTATTATTCCGCCACTTTTTCTCTAGCGGCTAGACCGTGCAGTCGCTTTTTACGAAACTCGGCAGTATGGCAGAGGACTATGCCAAACGGCTAAAACGCGAAGCTCGCAACAATCTGCCAAAGGGTGGCGCTGTAGGAAGCCTTTGAAAAATGCCAACTTTGAACTGGTGTAGCTCATGCCCTGTTTCAGGTACAGCAATGAAACCTGTATACAATTATGCGTCTCCTCATGCCGAACAACTTTTACGCTCTGACTTTTGACCTCTGACCTTTACCTCTCCCACAATTTTGAATTATATGAAAAACAGTCAAAATCTATCTCCTCCTGGGATTTTCGCGTAACGTGCGCGAAACTTTTTTTACATGAACTTTGGACCAATGTGGTCATCGCACAGCGGCCGGATTTCTTTTAAAGCGAAACATTATTTTTTAATAATTCACTGTATAATGCAGTTTCATGCAAATTATTCTTCTGCCTCTAAATCATACTTGCAAAGTGACACGTTCATGGCATTTGGCAAATATGTAAAGGGTTAGTACAAATATCACTGAAAGCAATCTTACTCCAATTGGCCAAAGGGGGGCGCTATACGAAGCGTTTGAAAACTCAAACTTTAAAGGGGCATAAGTCATGCCTCGTTTCGTTTGAAGACATGCAACTTGCTTACACGCGTGCCTTGACTCAAGCGGAAGACATCTGTGTCTTTGTTAAGTAAGCTCCACCCTTAGATTTTCCGCCATTTTGAGCAGTTTGTAAAACACTTAAACCCGCTTTTATTCCGGAACTTTCGCGTCACGTGCACGGAACTTTTTTTACATGAACTTTGGACCAATATCTAAAGATCTGTCAGATCGGATTTTTTTTAAATTGAAACATGCTTTTTTAATAATTCAATCAACATTGCAAGTTTTATGCAAATTATTCTTCTGCCTCTAAAACATAGATGCAAAGTCACATTTTCATGATGAAATACTGTAGAGGGTAAGTCCAAATATCACTGAAACCAAAAAGAATCATATTTGAACTGGGGACCCCCCACCCTGACGTGAGTAGGGGTTTCCCATGATCTGGGCCTTAGGCTAGATGCAGAATAGAGCTGGGACGTTCGCGAACGAATCGAATCTTTTGAACGGCTCTTTGAAGTGAACGATGGGATCCGGTTTGCGCAGTAGAGAGCCGTTCATTTGGGGGGAGACCCCCTCCCCCCAATTCAACATCTCCTTGCTACTCCACTGAGTACTGACTGAGTACAGTGAGTGAGTGAGAGAGAGAGAACAAGTGGAGGAGCGAGTTCATTGTTGCCTGCTTGTTTTTTTTAGGTGTTTTATGAATAACAAAAGTCAAGGTAGCTTAATTTACACACACATTTTATGAAAAGGGTAAATACTAAATTGTGATCTCAACTGTCAGCAGAGGAATGTGGTGCCACCTTGTGGATTCATGTTTAAACAAATTCTTCTTAAAAATATATAAATATACAAGGAGCCAAACGAGCCAGTCTTTTGAACGGCTCTTTTTAGTGAGCCAGATCGATGGTACTGTCTCACTTCAAAGAGCCATAAATCCCACCTCTAATGCAGAATAGACCCAAACACAGCTGCCCAGCAATTTGCAATCAAACCACACCCAGTATAAAGCCAGACTTTCTGCAGTAACTTGCTCAGTGTGGTCCACAACACTGGAGGTGTTACAGGCAGCAGGTATGTACTCTTTATTTATTTCAACAACTATTCCAATTTCTGACAGTTTAATTCATTAATTATTTATACTTACCCATGCAATAATTTGACTTTTAGATACCATACCTACCTGATCCACTCGCTACACTGGCTGTGTGAATGAGGAACATTGTGACTTGGTGAGTGACCATGTGCTCTGTAATGTTATGTTGTTTTTGGTTTTGGGATCTAAATGTTAAACAATTTCTTTTGGAATGTAATGCTTGTATGTTAGCTGCAATGTTGATTATTGAATTGATGTATTTTGAGTTTAATGCCAATGCCTAGTTGGGCAGATTAATGGAATTATTTTGTTTCAAGCCTGTAGTGCAGCAGATTATTTGAATTTGTTGTTTTTCTATTCATTTGGCCTTTTTCTTTGATCCAGGCCAGGTTTATTCCCTAGAACTGAATCTGAAAGATGGCGAGCCTGCAGAAAGACTGACACAATCCTGTCTGACCTATGGGTAGGAAAAAGCAGCCGCAGTGACACTCATTCCTATTTTGATTTTGAAGTAATGACTTTGAGTTTCTTTATAAAGTAATGATGTTTGAGTGCATTCATTTATTTATTGTTTCAAACCATGCAGGGGAAGCTCAGCCTCACACCTGAAGCCCATCTGACAATCAGCTGACAATCAGTACCAGCTCCCAGATTGCTTCATTGGAGCCAAAGAAAGGCAGTGTAAGTGGGTTCATTATTCTGAACTGTGTGGAACGGGCAGATTGAACACCTCTTCTCTACCTTGTGGCTCAACTGTAATTATTCTGAAGTTCACCTCATTTCTCTCTCCCTCCCCCACCTAGGCTGGCTGGGTTCCAACACCCCCCAATTGGAATCCATAGTCTGCTCTGCCCACAGGACAGCAGCCCCATGTGAGCCCCTAAAGTTCCAAGTTTTGACCCCCAGCCGCCTTCCCCTCAACGTTTTTCAATAAAAACAATTTAACTTTAGTTAAGTCTGACTCTGCTAGCCACTTACAGAAAATAATGCTGCTATAATATTTTGCAATTGCAAATCCTTTGTGTAAATAAACTGAAATTCATACTATTGCATGACTATTTCTTTATCATGTTTCACAAGCATCTGGGTCTACAATGCCAGTGGTGTAAAAGTAACTGATTACATTTACTCAAATACTATCCTTAGTATAATTTTGAGGTATTTTATACTTCACTTGTATAGTCTTACTTCTAGGCTACTCCAGTAAATGCTCATGCATTGCATTGTGAGCTTGTAGATCTGCTATTTTCAAAAAATGTCAAGTTGATGCCAATACCTTTGTACTTTTATTCAGTATTTACACTGAACAGAGGCCACCCTTCTCACATTGGCCTGTTATAGCGCCACCAGCGGGTAAATTTTTGCAAAACACATTTTTGGAACAAAATGCTTCAAATCCTGCATGCAGCGTCCGATTGCCGTGAAAGGCCCAAGAACACGTGGCACCCTTTTCACTTTGGCCTATTATAGAGTCACCACTAGGCCAAAAAAAAAACCTGCCAGAGTCCTGTTCGGTCCTGTTTTTCTTTGATATTCTTCTTTGCTTTCCCTTGATGCCTTATTGCTTTCCTGCTTTTTATGCCTTGGACACTTTATCGCTGCTTGCAGCTATATTTTATTTTTTTAATTGTAGGAAAAGTACATGGGCTTTTTCCTCGAGTAGTGACAGTGTGTTGTGATGTCTGATGTTCATGGTTGAAACTAGGACTACAGTCATGTAGTCAGAGTTACAGATCCATAAAGGGTCCATTTGGTTTATTTACTGTAACTATCAATCATTTAGCTATAGAGACCTCCTGGGAACCTCTAATGAATTAAAACAACAAGGTGATGCGAAACTAGGTTTTGTACCCTATATACGTCCATCTGTGTGTGTGTGCGTTTGAGAAGAGCTAATCTCTGACACCGTTGGCTTGATCGAACTTTTTCACATGGGCCACCAGGAGGCATTTATTTGTGTTGCATTACATTTTACACGCACACTCCCAGGATCCAGTAGTAGGCCAAGGAAGAACCTCTTGTTTAAAACCGGCCTCATGGTGGCACTATAACAGGCACCAAAAGTGATTGCACTTACACCCATACTGGGCGCTACAGATGCTAGACATCTGCACCCCATGACTGACACATCCCTGGGTAGGCAACCTGGCCTGGTGGGGATCTTTGCTCCAAGGAACATACTTTTCTAGTTCTATGAGTTGTGATATAAACCACAGCTCCTCATTCCCACCTTGTGAATTTCCAATAAAAAGCAGCAAACAGGAGAAACAAAGGACATCTTGTCCTGTATTTCAACAGATAAACCACATCTACAACCAACCAGCTGTTACACTGAAGCTCATTTACTTTGTTATGTTTCTCTTCAGCTCTCCAGACTGAACCAACACACACCACACCAGGTAAGACTGTCTGTCTGTCTGTCTGTCTGTCTGTCTGTCTGTCTGTCTGTCTGTCTGTCTGTCTGTCTGTCTGAGTATGTTCAAAATGTGGGAGTGGACCAAACCATTAAATCACAGCCCCCACTACAACATGTCTTCTTATAACACTGTTCATATTTGAACCAGTGAAATATGGTTATTTTAATATTCAAAGTGAATAAAAAGGTCAGTCAGTAAATACAGCAGTGGTGTGTTTAACAAAGAGAGGCAACACATCACAACATTTTACAAGTAAAAAGAGTATGAACAGTGAAATATTGTTATCAGATAGTTTTGCATTGCAGGGTGTGTATTTTAAAATGTAAACCAACTGAAATGTAATGTCTCACTTTCTCCAGAGGTGGAGCCCTTCCTCATCGTAGCCACCTTCAACAACCTGATGAAGATCAACTTGGACGGCTCCAGCTCCACAGAGCTCAAACAGGTGAAAACCATTAGACAAACACACATCCTATGTAATCCTATACTATATTCTACACACACTGCTTTAGACATGCTGGAATGGATTCCTGTCTGAGACTAACACAACTGATGTGCTGTGACAGACCAGGGCTCTGGCTCTGGACTTTGACTATCAGCAGCAGATGATCTACTGGACAGAATGGAACCCCTCCTCCTCCTCCACCATCAGCCGCATGCACATCAGTGGCCGTGACGTCCAGGTCAGTGTGACAATGACAACGATGAGGATGAATGACAGGGAAGGGAAACCAAATGAACAATACTTATATTTGTAATGTAAATACTTTGTGATAGTGTTAAATATCAAACAAGAGAACAGGCTGCCTGCTGGCTCAGTCTCTTAGTGCAACGTTTCCCAAACAGTGGGACGGGACCCACTTTTGGGTCGTGGACACGTTTATAGTAAATATCCTTAGTTTTTTGCAATGTTGGACAGCAACACATTACTTAGTAATATATTACTGTAATAGTATTACTTTATTCAGTAACGAATAATGTAACTTATTACATCTGTCAAAACAGTAATATTATTACTTAATACTGATCCAAGTAGCGCTGCGTTACTCCTTACAATGAACGTGATTCATTTCTGTTTCTGATGAGATAAAATCTCTCTCTCTTCACTGTCTGGGTTGTATTGTCTTTGACAGGGGTTTTCAAAGTGGGTGACGGGGCACCCTGGGGTGCCGTGACGGCAGTCCAGGGGTGCCGCGAGATAATTTGATGATATATGGAATTTATTTGGACACTTGAATTTTTTTTTAGTATCATTTTAAACTTGAAGTACAAAGTTAATTTCAGTCAGTTCTAACCAAATGGCTATTATCTCAACGTTTTCCTCACAACATCACTAAAATATGCTATAAATACAAGGTGCTGGGCAGGGCTCGAGACTAAGGGACTCCCGACGTCCCAGGGACGTAAAAATATATATTTGGGACGCAAATAAATCTCCCCTGGGATGCAGACGGGACGTAGTCAGAGGATTCTTTTTGAGCCAACGGCGTGTATCAATGTCACTGCTCAAATGATGTGCAAACTCGCAGCATGAGAGACACAGAAAATAAATATGATGTTATCAGAAAATAGCCCGCGTCCTACGATGCATATTTTTAATCCAGGACTCATTAAGCCACTCGACATACAACCTTTCATCCATGCGAGAGTCTGACAGGGGGACATTCACTCTGTGTTAGCCTCTTGCTAACGAAAGCTACTTTCTCCCAGGGTCAGTCTGAGGCTCATAAAGTAATTAAGTCATAAAAAGGCTAGTTTTCAAAGCGGAGAATCTAACTATCTGTGATTTACAACCGCTGTACGTTCTAGCGAGCGTCTCTGTTATGAACGTCCTATCGTGTCACTCTCCCAAGCGCTCTCAAGCCCCAGTGTGTCCCAGTGTTGCCATGTGTGCGCGCGCATGTGCGTGTGTGTATGAGTGCGTGCGTGCGTGCGGGGCTAGCTAGCACCAGTGGTGCAAAAAAAGTACTCAAATGTTTATATTATATATGTTCAAATACAGCAATGCAGAAATACTCATTACAAGTAAAAGTCTGTTTTACTTGAGTAAAAGTACAAAAGTATTGGAATAAAAATATACCTAAGTAGCCTACTAAAAGTAGGCTACTCATCCAAAATATCCTGTTTCACAGATGTATAAAAAAAATGAATAACAATCCTTTGAAAATAGCCATGGCTGATGTGGTTAATGTATACATTCCAAAATACCTAAAGCTTCAAATAATTGTAGTGTGTACTTCACATTTTAAGTAGGGTAGCTTACTTAAGACCTTTTTAATAGACCCTACCACAAGAAAGAAAATAAGAAGGACCATTACTGCATAATCAACACACTATATTATATAAAAAAAAAAAGTTTGAATATTAGCCAAAATTGTAAAAATAAAAATGAAGAGGCAAATATTTTGTAAATAGCCGATCTAGGAGCTCACAACGCTCAAAAACATTGTATTGGGGACCCATACATTTTTTTAATAAATATTATTATAATAGTAATTCTAATAGACCTGCATTATTATTTATTTTTTTATATATAATTCTTTGGGACGGATTACATTACACTAAGGGACAAAAATGCCAACATTATCTGTCTTACAGAATCATGGCTGAACAGTTCATGTCCAGATAATTCTATCTCTGTAGATGGTTTTTGTATGATAAGAGCAGATCGAGAGATAGTGAAAAACAATGGCAAAATGAAAAGAGCAGGCGGCATACTTGTTTACTTTAGTAAGACCTGGTGCAGGGAAGAACACGCCACAGTGAAAAAGGTGATTTGTAACCCAGACATCGAAATACTGGGGGTCGTTTTGAGACCATCTACCACGGGAATTCTCGTGCGTTGTCCTGTTGACCGTGTACTGTCCACCTAGTGGCAATGCAGCTGTAGCTCGGGACACTATTTTTTCAACTGTGGCCAGTTTTCAAACGCACTACCCTAGCTCCCTTATTCTGCTGAACGGGGACTTAAACCAGGTGAATGTTGCTAAGGGCCTGTCTGATTTCTCCCAGTATGTCACTTGCAAAACCAGAGGTGAGAATACTCTTGACCTCTTGTATGCTAATGTTAGGAATGCATACAGTTGTGTCTCCCTCCCCCCAGTGTGTGGCTCTGATCATTCCATGGTGAAACTGGAGCCCTCATATCTTCCTGTCGTGAAGAGAGTGCTTCCATTCATCAGGGAAGTTCAGTGGGGGGAGGTGGAGGAGAGACTCAGATTTGATTTTGAGATGACAGACTGGGAATAATTTTTCAGTGAACATGGGGATGATGTAGATAGCCTCTGTCAGGTCATCACTGACTATATCTGCTTCTGCGAGAAGGTGTGTGTTCCTACTAAGAAGGTTCGCTGCTTCTCTAACAACAAGCCGTGGATGACAAAAGAAATCATTCACCTCCTTAAGAGGAAAAGGGATCTGTTCCATGCAGGTGACTGGGAGGGCGTGAGGGTGGTGGTGGAGGAGCTTAAAACAGTCAAAGCCCAGGCAAAAGGGAGCTACAAAGCTAAGCTGGAGAACTCTCTGAGGGAGAACAACACGAGACAAGTGTGGGGTGGTTTCAGGATGATCACGGGGTACGGCTCTGCCAACTCTACTGTGCCAGGCACGGAGGAGCTGGCAAACGAGATTAACCGTTTTTTCAATCGGTTTGACGGAGCTCCTGTTAGTGTTCAACAAGCAGCGGCTGAGTCAAACGGTGACCTCGGTTGCCGCCCTGTTTCTTCCCCGACATACTAAAGCTAATTTAAATGGCATAGTATAAGAGGTTGTCACATGGGCAATAAGGACAGATTTACAAGCTATCAACACTTTGTAATGCAACAGGATGGCAGCTTATATTCTTATAAGGCATGCACCATCGTACAAAGTTCTTATGTCCGTGCAGGTCTGAAGTCTGGTGCAGGTCTGTGTTCCTCTGTGTGTGACTCAAAAAGGAAGCCATGCACACATGTATACTTTCAACACTAGGAAGTATTGTCATTATTTTAAGTTTGTTTATGTTAATGTTTATTAAAGGATCCACATTAGAGACACATGAATGAGCCTCTAGTCTTCCCAGGGTCCTTGTGTCAGTTAAAGATACAGGCAGCATATTATTATTCTGTGAATATTAAACTGACTGAAAGCCGACACTAAAGCCACATTTATACTGGAAATAGACAATCTATAAGCTCACAACGCATGGCAGATACAACACATTGGGAGCTTGTAGATCTGTTGTTGTTTGGTTTGAGAGGCTTCAATGTCTTTAGTTCTGCTGTTTTATTTTTACTCCTTTAATAATATCTAGTGAACATAAAAGTGAAAAGTAATATATTACCCTTGATACCAAGTAAAACGTAATATTATACTTTTCTAGAAAATAATGCATACATCCACCTACAATAGAACCATGCGTCTGGCTAGGCAGGCCTATTTTTCCGGAATTATTAATGAGAACAAGAACAATGCTAGGGTCTTATTCTCCACTATTGAACGCCTCTTAACCCCCCCCCCCCCCAGTCCTACAAGCAGTCACTCCTTGCCTCTAAAGCAAAGTGTAATGAGTTTGCATCCTTCTTTGACAACAAAATTGTGAACATTCGAGCTGGTATTATGAATAATACTGTCACAAATGCAAATGCGGTTAATGGTGCCATGTGTAAAAGTGTAGATAAATCTAGGGGCAGCCTAGTATCATTTTGTGCAATTGATGAAGAGGAACTTCGTAAAACCATATCGCAAATGACATCGTCGTATTGCTCGCTAGATGCAATACCCACGCCATTTCTAAAAGAGGTTGTAGACTGTGTGATTGGAGATATCCTAAAAATAGTAAATAACTCTATAAAATCAGGTGTCTTTCCAGAAACACTGAAAACGGCCGTAGTTAAGCCCCTACTCAAGAAACACAACCTCGACCCGTCCATGCTGTGTAATTATAGACCCATTTCCAATTTGCCTTTTCTGGGCAAGGTCCTAGAAAAAATTATCTTTCATCAATTGGATGTATTTCTGCAGAACAATAAGGTGCACAACAAATTCCAATCCGGCTTCAGGAAAGGACACAGCACAGAAACTGCACTTTTAAAAGTAATTAATGATCTTAGGGTGTCTGCTGACAACAAAAATGTATCCGTTCTCCTACTGCTGGACCTAACGGCGGCTTTTGACACAATTGACCATACAATTCTAATACAACGTCTTGAACACTGGGTAGGGCTGTCAGGGACAGCTTTGTCCTGGTTTTACTCCTACATAACAGGCAGAAGCTACTTTGTTAATCTAGCTGACTTTGAGTCAAACAAACACAACATCTGCTCTGGTATTCCACAGGGCTCAATTCTTGGTCCTTTATTATTCTCCCTCTATATACTGCCGCTGGGAGAACTTATTTCCGCTCACGGTGTGAATTTCCATTTCTATGCTGATGACACCCAGCTGTACCTTTCGGTAGCTCCGGACGACCCCTGTGCTCTAGACCCATTGCTGACGTGTGTGTCTAGCATAAAATGCTGGATGAGTGAGAACTTTCTCAAGCTAAATGAGGACAAGACAGAAGTTCTCATAATTGGTTCTACTGCGCAGAGAATCAATAATAAGTAGACTCGGTAACCTGGCTAAAGAAAGTAGCACCTCTGTAAAGAACCTGGGGTTGATCATTGATGCTGAATTAAATTTTAATACACACATTAATCATGTCACGAAGATTGCCTTCTTTCACCTTAGAAATATTGCGCGAATTAGAGCTTATCTGACGTTGGATGATGCAAAAACGCTGATCCACGCTTTTGTTTTCTCGGCTTGATTACTGCAACGCACTTCTCTCTGGTCTGCCAAAGAAAACAACTGACAGTCTACAACTTGTTCAAAATGCGGCAGCCAGAGTTTTAACTAAAGCTAAGATGAGAGAACATATTACTCCAGTCTTAGCGTCGCTACACTGGCTCCCGGTTGTTTTTAGGATTGATTTTAAAATTATTTTACTTGTTTATAAAGCTCTAAATGGTCTGGCACCTTCGTACCTCTATGACTGCCTGCATAGATACGTTCCAAACCGCCCACTCAGGTCTTCTAGTGCTGACCTACTCGATGTGCCTAAAATGAAATATAAAAAATATGGTGAAGCAGCTTTCTGCTTCTATGGACCGACAGTTTGGAATAAACTCCCACTACACCTAAGACAGGCAGCCTCTGTGGATAGCTTTAAAGCTCAGCTCAAGACCTATTTCTTTACTCTTGCTTTTAGCTGAATTTTTTTAATCTCTTTGATGCTATTGACGTCCACGCTGTTCTGAAATTGTTCTTCAATGTTTTATGTTTTTATTTTTCTGCTTTATTGTATTCATGTGTATTTTATTTTTTTCTGTTAAGCACTTGTGCTTCATTTTCTGCTCTGTAAAGCACTTTGAGCTGCATTTCATGTCATGAAAGGTGCTATACAAATAAAGCTTTATTATTATTATTATTATTATTACACAAAAGAGAAAGAAACATTATTATATTCATAGTGCATGTATGGTTGATTGACAGGTCCTTCACAACACGATGATCATTTATCCACGCAGTCTGGCTGTTGATTGGGTGGCAGGAAACCTGTACTGGTGTGACATGGAGACCATAGAGGTGTCCAAACTAAACGGGTTGTACAGAACAGTCCTGGTCTACACCGGTCTGGACCGGCCATGGTCCATGGCTGTGGATGTACGCTACGGGTAAGAGCAGCTTTCTGGAGCTTAAACATAGGACACCTGTTAGACTAAAACAAATGATAAAAACCTGCTTTATGAACCATGTATGAACCAAGGTTATTATAGTTTTATCTTTAGTTCTTATTTTTATTTCATTTAGACTGATTAATGTAATCAGGATACTTATTTGGGTAACAGAGTAACACGTTGCAATAAGAGTACTCGGTTACTTAGCTAGTTACCTTTTCCAAAATAATGGCATTACTTTGTTATCATTCTATTCAATGGGTCACCACTTTTAGTGTGACCCATTGATGACGGTATCACTGGTCTTGTTTTTATTACATTATGTTTTGCACCTGTGTGACATGGCAGAGATTGAGAGAAGACAGAGAGGTTGCTCTTTAGTACGGTGGTGGAATTATTCATGTTATGTTTAGATTTATTGATGAAAGGAGGAGAACATTAAAGCTAATTATCCTTGTTGAAGCCCAGCTCAGCTCCACAACACTGCTGGTCACTCTGCTAGGCTGCACTCTAGATTTATGTTTACCAAACCTCCTCACAATCCTCAATAACACAAACATAATCCAAAAAGTTATGTTTTCAGTACACCTGCGATGTAGGCTACTGTAGTTTTTAACATAGTTATTTCATTAGTTGTATTTCACTATAACAACCTTGGTATGAACTCTTCATCATATTGTATGTCCACTAGTACTGTACAGTACTGTATGTGTGATTAGTTGTGAATAGTGACTCTGACACAGTGTGTCTCCCTGACAGATACTTGTACTGGTCAGACATAAGTGACAACAACCCCCACATAGAGAGGATGGGGATGGACGGCTCCAACAGGACAGTCATCGTGAAAGATAAGATCTCCAAGCCCAGAGGCCTGACGTTAGACTACATCAACGATCACATCTACTGGACCAACGAGAGGAAACACATTGAGTTTGCCAACCTGGATGGAACCAACAGACACACAGGTAACACACACACACACACACACACACGCGCGCACACGCACACGCACACTATGGGGCTTTTTGAGTGCCAGGTAAGCAAAGAGACGCACGGGTGCCGCATGGCTTTTTGTTTACATATGCGTGCGTGCATGCATGCGTTAGTTGTGCTCCAGTGGCACTCCAGGGCACACGATTGCGCTGGACGCATCGCGTCTTTGGTACGCGTCACGCGTCCTGTAACGATGCCATGCGCGTCTTTGGTATGCGTCACGCGTCCTGTAACGATGCCATGCAGCCAACAAGGTACGCGTCACGAGTCGTGTAAAAAAATATATAATAATAAAAAAAAATCTGTAAATGTACTGTGATTTTTCATTGTATTTGTTTTAAGCATTCCAGTTCAAATACAGACCAAACCATTCAATTCTATGCCATTGCCATCCACTATTGTTGCCTGTTCCGTTGCATTTAACAATGCAGATCTAATAGTTTAAATATATTTTACTCTGTTGTGAGTAAAAATGAATCTGATTATTATAGAAGAGGGCTTTGCACATAAAGAGTGCTGCTGCATTATATCCTATATTAATTATATGAAGAAGTAATCCATTATTTGGGGTGACGACAACCAGAATGCAGAATAGACTATCATTAGTTGGCTGAGAATAATGCCACAATGGTTTAAATGATCTAATGTAACTTTGAGAAGCGCAGAGCTGGTCAGAGTCCAATCAGACCAGCTGCGGGAGCGCTAATTGGGTTGACTCGTTGACCTAGGCCTACTTAATTGTGCTATTCGGTGTATAATTGAAAAATGGAAATGCAATGACAGTAGGCCTATTAATTCATTTATCAAAATATCAAAATTCATTCAATTTGTCCACACATCCAGTGTGGAAGGAAGACAGACAGACAGACAGACAGACAGACAGACAGACAGACAGACAGACAGACAGTGATTTATCCAGATGCTTTGCCATTAGGCTACTCACACGGAGTAATGTAATGAATATGCTGACAGACAGACAGAATAAAAAGAGTCCACGAATAGGCCCGCACACTCGCTCATAATGCCAAAAAAAATTAAAAAAATAAAATCCTCCTCGGCTGCGCGATCCCGCCAGCAGCGTCAGTTCTGCAAATGCTAAGGTATGGTAACATGGCTGTTGTTTTGCACGTGTGAAGGCACTCATGCAATACACCAGTCATGTTGCCAATACTTAGCAACAAGCATGATGAATTCATTTTAAGAAGTACATTTTATTATTTTCTCCTGTAATCAAGGTACGGTAGCTACCATACCCATGTGCGCCTCTGTAGTCTACTCCACTCGCTGCCTCACTCGCATCCATTGGTGCGTTATGCGTTTTTTCCGACTTTATATCGCCCATCCCCATAGATAATGTCCAGACATTTTTTTTCGGTGATATGCACGGCAGCACGTCATTACTTTCTTTCTGACAGTGGATTTCAACCAGTGGTCCGGGGCCCCCCAGTGGTTCTTGAGGGGGTGCCAGGTGTCTAATGGCTATTCAATCAATCCTCTACAAGTCTCCATGATTCATGAACATTAGCAATGGACCATAGCTGGATGGAACCGACATCTCTCTCTCGTCTCCCCCCCCCCCCCCCTCTCTCTCTCTCTCTATGTCTGTCTGTCTGTCTGTCTGTCTGTCTGTAGGCCTATATATAAAGATATTGGCGAAGCATACCGGTACGTTGTGCCATTGACCGTTAAAATGTTTAATTGGCCGGTAATTATAAAGTCCACCGGACACTGTGACCGGCTGGGAAAATGTCTCCCTTATAGGCTATTTTATCATTTGGCTCCCTTTAGGCTATTTTATCAGATTTAAGCCTATTATTCTTATTATTATTTGGTTAAAGTAGTAGGCTACAACCATTAAAACAACTTCATCATTTTTGTATCATGATCTGTCAGCATGGTTTAAATCCCGAAGGGTGAGCTTGCTGCGGGCTGCTTCTTCTGTGCTGTGCGCTGTTAAAATCAGCCTATTCGTCGTACGATGGTGACGCGCGTTGAAAATATCAGAGCTACAAGCTCACAACTCGTCGCAATTCGCCACGCTATGAGCTTGTATATCTGCTATAGATACGCAACACGGCCATTATGGCAAAGCACTCATCAAGCTTCATAGCTGCAGCTCCAGCGCTTGTCCCATATCAGCGCTGTCTTGTTCGCTGGAGACCCTGGAGTCGGGGTTTACTGTTACAGAACCGTACGGATTCCGTGGCTATAATCGTGGATAATCTATGGATTCCGTGACACCATACGTAGATTAATTCGTAGGCTATTGTGTGGCGGCGGTGGCGCACAGGCAGTTCACTTGCACCCACTTTATTCACTTATTTTTTGGCAAGCAATAGTTCTGCATAGATAGATATTATTTAGTTAACTATAAAAACAGGAACAGAATGCATCTGTGATATAAAGAGGAAAGAAGCCCAACCCTTATGGGCTATGGCTCGGCGAGCCCAGACTTATTTAGCTGCCTCTCTGTCTGTCTGTCTGTGTCTGTCTGTCTGTCTGTCTGTCTGTCCGGACTTTTACATCTAACACAAGGGTCTTCAACAGGGGGTCCGGGACCCCTCGGGGGTCCTCAGAGTTACTACAGGGGGTCCTCCAAATCTTTGTGTGATAGAAACCTTTTTTTTCCCCCTGAGAACTTTAGCCAAAAATAGCAGATCTACAAGCTCACAACGCCTCCAAAATACACTGATGATTGTGCTGTCAAACAATGAAACTATGGAATCTATGAACAGGTTGTGGGGGTCCCTGCTTCATCTCTCTCTCAACTAAGGGGTCCCTGCTTCATCTCTCTCTCAACTAAGGGGTCCCTGCTTCATCTCTCTCTCAACTAAGGGGTCCTTGGCCTGAAAACGTTGAAGACCCCTGATCTAACATATAACATATATTACTTATAGCTTATATTGCAGTACTGATACTTTTACTTAAGTAAAGAATGAGAGTACTTTTACCATATAGTGCTCAAATTAACTTCTCATCATGGTGCATCTGTTCAAAATTGGCCATTCCATCTTCAAAGCGACGTGTTGCCTATTAATAGCCTAATTCTGTGCAGCAGCTTTGCGCTCAATAGAGCATTGTGCATAGTGGCGTGCACAGCGCTTACATGTGCACTGTCTTTAGGCGGCTCTGGACGGTCATGGATAGATAGATATTTTAAAACAATCAGTCTCTTCTTATTATTATCGCTGTCTGGGGGGAGAGAGAGGGGGGTGAGGGGGGTGGGAGGAACCTGAACTCTCTGTCGTTCTGTCCCCATCCACCTCCGTATTGCCCGCGCACCCATCACAGCGTTCGGCAAAGTAACTAAGTAGATTTACTTATACTGTACTCAAGTACAATTTTGCTCCACTACAATTGTCTGAAAACTTAATTTGAAGATATGATTAGGCGTATTATATTATAAAACATATCCACTTTAGCCCTACATTTTTGAAACTCCTGAAATAAAACAGATATAGGCCTATAATAGAGCTAATGGACCCGTTAGGGTTCATTTGGTTACATTACACATGCAGTGTCAGCGTTACACTTGTATAGGCCAATTTATGCGCGTGGCATTTGCAACTCCAATAAAACAAGCTATCAGCACTATATCATGGCGTGCTGACAGCTTACGCATCTGTTATTTTGGACAGACGGCAACGCATCAAGCCGACATTTCATTGAATTCATAGGCTATTTATTTTTGTTCGATATGATTACAGTATATTGAGTCTACAGCAGTGGGTCTCAACCAGTGGTCCGGGGACCACCAGTGCTGTGTTGGTCCTTGAGGGGTTAGGGTTTCCATGCAGGTGATCTCCAGTTAAAATATGGAGAGTAGGCCTAACCAAACGGAACTATATAGACCCTTAACTCTTGAGAGCGTAAAATGAAACCAAATGGACCCTGCCTGCCTTGGTTTTGTCCTGTGCCGTTGGTTCGTTCTGGGCGAGCGGTTGTTTTTTGTGCAACTAAAATACTCCTGTGCACATTACATTGGCGTATAGGAAAAAATAAATAAAGCCAAGGAGAACTATTAACGGCGAAACACAGGCCCACGAACACAATATTTATAGACATAGGCCAAAAAACAAACAAAAAAAACATACGTTTACATTGCCAAAGCAAGTGTCACAAATACAAAATAAAAACAGTTGAAAATGGGGAACATACAGAGGGTACAGCATTGTGTAAACAGAGCTATGTCGCATTGTGACATTATATATATATATATATATATATATATACAAACACAGGGTATAAAGCTTTTGGAATAAATAACATCATTATCTTTTCTCAAAATGCATTTAAAGGTATCAGCTCTGTTTCATACTGTATGTGCAGTAGGTCTAGATGTTTCATACTGTATGTGCAGTAGGTCTAGATGTTTCATACTGTATGTACAGTAGGTCTAGATGTTTCATACTGTATGTACAGTAGGTCTAGATGTTTCATACTGTATGTGCAGTAGGTCTAGATGTCAATCCATGGTTTATAGTCCTTAGGGTGGTTGTGTTTCTAGCCTTCTTTTGTCACAACATTTATTTAACATACATAAATGTAGGCTCCAGCCTGCTTGAATAGGCCTATTGCTACCCAACCAACAACAACCTCGATTACCAAGCCGTGAACAAACCTAAGTGCCTGAGAATAACACCTTTGATGTCTTGATAGGCATTCACTTTGATGTAGTCAATGTTTGTTTGACACAGCAGGAGCTAATTGACCACTTAATGGGTGACTGTTCTCGTTTTTCCTAGAAAGCATTGGCCTGCTCACCCCGTCAGTCACTACCTGAACTATAGGCCTACAAAGACAATCTTTCAATAGGACTTAAGCAGTTTATTGAGATGTTAGAGAGGCTCTTTATATTATATAGCGAATATATTTGTTTAATTTCGCCGTTTTAAAGCACCATGCTGGCGAGGAGGCTGCGCAAAAAAAAAAGATTCAATGGAAAAGCAATGGACCATATCTGGATGGAACCGACGTCTCTCTCTCTCGTCTCTCTCTCTCTCGTCTCTCACCGCCTCATGCTGCTAGGCATTGTGAGCTTGTAAATCGGCTATTTCATACATGAATCCAAAATACACTGATGATTGTGCTGTCAAGCAATGAAACTGTATGGAATCTATGAAGGTTGTGGGGATCCCTGCTTCATCTCTCTCGCCTGTGACACCATGCACGCAAAGCGTTTCGGGGTATTCCGAGTTTTTGCACGATCTGATCATCTGCTTCAAATACCACCAGTGGTCCTTGAGGAATCCCCAGCTTATTAATGATGGTGTTGGACAGTTGGTAACCAAATGGACCTCGGCGCTTGCCGAGATATCTCTCTCTCTCTCTCTCTCTCTCTCTCTCTCTCTCTCTCTCTCTCTCTCTCTCTCTCTCTCTCTCTCTCTCGGCCCCGCTCTCACTGGGCGCAGTGGGGCAAAGTAACTGAGTAGATTTAATTATACTGTACTCAAGTAAAATGTTGAGGTATTTGAAGATATGATTAGGCCTATTATATTATAAAACATCCATTGATCCACTTTAGCCCTACATTTTATGCCTATATGCCTATTTGAAAATAGACAACTAAAGGAAAGAGAGAGAGGGGGAGAGATATAGAGAAAAAGAGAGAGGGAGGGAGAGAGTAGAAGGTTGGTCTACTCAACGAATGTGTTGTGAGCTTGTTACTGTAATCGGAGAGACAGACAGACAGACAGACAGACAGACAGACAGACAGACAGACAGACAGACAGACAGACAGACAGACAGACAGACAGGCAGGCAGGCAGGCAGGCAGGCAGACAGACAGACAGACAGACAGACAGACAGACTGACCAGTACGGAAACTCCCGAAATAAAACAGATATAGAGCTAATAGGCTATATTATCAAAGTGTTCGTTTTGATTGCCTTTGGAAGTTGGAACTATACGCCCGTACTGCGACAGTCATGAACAGCGTGACACCAGATAGATAGATAGATAGATAGATAGATAGATAGATAGATAGATAGATAGATAGATAGATCATAGATTATTATTATTATTACCCTTATTACTATACTACTAAGGCAAGGGGGTGCCTCTCTGCTGAGCGCATGCATTGCTCGTGCCCCGGCAAATAACGGTAGCTGCGTGGCGGTGCGTGCAAAGCAGACAGACAGACAGACAGACCTGGCTCTATTGCGTAGATGGGCAAAGGCGTTGTAGTTATAGAGCAGACCGGAGCACGGAGGAGCTTGGAACATGGTACCAAAAAAAAAACAAGACCGACCGAACGGAATGGCAGAGAATCTATGCAGATTAGCAGTAGGCCTAAATGGTTCGAGTTTTAGTTTGCGCTGAAACTAGAACGACTGTACCGACGCAGCACCGAGCAGCGCCAGGCCGCTGCTCAGAGCTGAAGTTAACAACTAAACAAAACAAACAAATAACGAAATAAAGGTCTAAACACAACATAACTGAACAGAACTAAACAAATAATAAATAAAGCAATTTAACTGACAACTTAACCAGAAGGCAGCCATTCCGAAGGGCTCAACTTAGGAACACCAAACAAAACAAAAACAGTTAAATAAATAAATAAATAAATATAAATAAATTAACGAAATATGTATAGTCTCAATCAGTCAAGGATTAAAACATTTGGTTAAAATGCAAATATAAAAATGGGCAAAACAAATAAAATAACCAGCATCTGTTATTTTAGTCCATAAACACAACACACTTCTACTTAATATATTAGTCCCAACCAGCAGGGCGCAAGGCCGTGACTCATGCATGCGCTGATCTGACAGTTACATTTCATCATCACATCATCGCCCAAATAATAATAAATAATATATTCGGAATGGCGGGGTGTTTCCAGAAAATGAAACGAAATCTATTTGGTTTCACTTTATGCTCTCAAGATTTAAAATATCCATTGGTTAACAACTCTCCATAATTTAGCTGTGGACCACTTGGAACTTCCCCCAAGGACCAACGGTGGTCCTTGGCCAACGGTGGTCCTTGGGGGGGGGGGGGGGGGGGGGGGGGGGGGACCACCAGGACCACCAACTCACCAAAGGACCACCGGTGGTCCTTGAGGGTCTGTATTTTATCCCAATTCAAATAGGCCTATATAAAGCAAATTTGCTACGTCAGCCCTATAAGGAGCACAGAGAGCAGCCCACATTTGAGACAGTGACAGACCAACGCATGCTCGCATGAACGTCTGGATGGATGTTTTATTTGATATACACGTCTACACACACACACGCAGGTTTAGCGCTGAGAATCAAATGTGTGGCACACATCTCACACATGCGTTCCAGAGCAGAGCAACAAGTCAATCACGCCAGCTTATGGCTGCTGTTCTGCTCATGAGCGCATGCCTGAGCGGATGAAAAAAACGGACAAAAAGATTTATGCGTGCGTTAACACATGCGTTCGCCACAAACGCCTAATTAAACGCGTCCCCGTGTACCCCGCCTGGCCACTTAAATGAAGTCACACAGATACGCGTGCCAGCGACGCCTACGTGTAAGATATTAAATGCCTTTGAAAAACTACAGGAGACGTCCATGCGTTCAGTACAACACAGATAAAATCGTATGTGTGCACGTGAGCGTCGCAACGTTCAGAAGTCACGATTGGCGCTTCATACGCACACACACACACACACACACACACACACACACACACACACACACACACACACACACACACAGCTGTGAGGACAGCATTTACCCATTTACTATTGTTATAATTATTAATTTGACTAGTGTTATAATATTATTTATAATACTTATTTGGTTTATTTCATAATATTCACACTATTTTGGTTTTGTGTGTCCATAGTTGTGAGTCAGGACAACATCATCGATTATATCACTGTGTTTGAGGATCACATCTACTGGACAGAGTGGGAGGACAGAGGCTCCTCCATCTACAGAGCCAACAAGACTCATGGAACCAACAAGACCACAGTCATCAGCCACCTGGAGTTTCCATATGACCTCCTCATCTACCATCCCTCTAAACAACCTGAGGGTCTGTACCTCCTACTGTATACACCACTCTCATTATTACTAACGTTATTGGATCATTAAATCTGTCATGAAAATTAATTGTATCTCTCATAACCTGGCATCACTATCCTGGTATTTTTTATTGTATTTAGCCTATCATCAATTTTACAAAAAAAAAAAAAAAGAATACTAAAGTAAAATATTTTTAATTATCGAAAATGCAAATGTGAAACTTATAGATCAGCTATTTTCACTATGAATACAGGTGTGCTTTATGATTTAGACCAGGGGTCTTCAACGTTTTCAGGCCAAGGACCCCTTAGTTGAGAGAGAGATGAAGCAGGGACCCCCACAACCTGTTCATAGATTCCATATAGTTTCATTGTTTGACAGGCAGCTCAATAATCAGTGTATTTTGGATTCATGTCAATTTGTGTTTTCAGATATTTAACCACTTGAACTGTCAATACTTAATACAGTTGACCTTTCACTCTGTACTTAGTCTGCCCTTTTCCCCCTCTACACCAAAGCTCTTTGCCAAAAATAGCCGATCTACAAGCTCACAACGCACAGCTTGTAGATCTGCTATTTTTGGCTAAAGGTCTCTGAATATGGACGCTAGCGTTCACGTGGTTAATATAAAAAAGGAGAAAAACAAGTTTCTATCACACAAAGATTTGGAGGACCCCCTGTAGTAACTCTGAGGACCCCCTAGGGGTCCCGGACCCCCTGTTGAAGACCCCTGATTTAGACTTTGCCACATTGTTGTTCTTTGGGTCCAACAGGTTTCTAAAGCTGTGTAGAAACATATAGGTGTGTGTTCTCATATTAATTCCATGTGTGCATGTTTTCTCCACCCTGCAGTGTCTGCTCATCCATGTCAGAGCAACAATGGAGGCTGCAGTCACCTGTGTCTGCTCTCACCTGGAGGAGGCTACAAGTGTTCCTGTCCCACCGACTCCTACTGGTCAGCTGACAACAAGCAGTGCATGTCCAGCTGCACTGCCAGCCAGGTGATTCACCTCAGCTTCACTGCTCTTACTCTCTAGGACTTTATAGTACAGTCATTATATTATGAATAAACCTAAAACAAATTGCAATAGTAGCAAACTCAACTGATTCTGTATCCTCATTATGTCCTTAGTGAGGGAAAAAAGTCCCAAGGAATCCCATCACGGGAAAGTTTTGAAAACGACCTAGCCTGTGAGGGGTCAAACTAGGGGTTCTTCATGATTCTGGATCCATTGCAAGCATTTAGCATGAAAAACATTCTCATGCTGCATTCACACTACAGATATATAGTTGAACGTTTAGCTTGGTAATTCAATGTTATCTCAATGGAAACCAGCTTTAAAGCTTCCAAAGCTTCGTTTGGTGTGTGTCCTGTATCTTTAAAGCTGGTTTCCATTGAGATTACATTGAATTACCAAGCAAAACGTTCAACTATATATCTGTAGTGTGAATGCAGCATTAGGCTAGATTTCAGCCCCACAAAACGGTAAAAAGTGATGAGTCATCAAATATCAGTTTTGAGCTTTTGGGCCCGTGGCTCCCAGACTATAAGGAAAGACAATAGAAGAGAGTTTACTGCACGCTTCAGTCCCCTTCATGTCCGCGTCCTACACATGCAGACACATGTGCACGCGCACACACACACACACACACACACACACACACACACACACACACACACACACACACACACACACACACACACACACACACACACACACACACACACACACACACACCCACCCACACACACACACACACACACACACACACACACACACACACACACACATTCAAGGTTCAAGGTTCAAGGTTCGTTTATTTAGTGTCCCCGAAGGGCAAATGGGTTACAGCACCATAGACAACAGTACATCAAACAATACAATAAAAACAACCAAAAACAGAACACATGTAGCGGACAGATACCTTAAAAATAAAAATAAAGTGCACATGACCATAAAGTGCATGCATTAAAGTGCCATGCAGAAAGTGCACATAGTACTGGAAAGTGCATCTCTTATAGAAGGCCTAAAGACAAATAAAGTGCACATACCTTATTAGGAATAGGTTATCTCCTGGACCTACCCATAACAGCGTTCAATGCGCAGATAGACACAGGGACAAATGAATATTTGTGCCTGTTAGTCGTGGCACCAGCAGCTCGCAAGCGAAGGCCAGATGGGAGGAGATCATATTCTTTACATAGTGGGTGAGCAGCATCAGAACGGATGGAAAGAGCTTTGCTGAGCACCTGTCTATTAAAAATCTGTCCTAAGCTGTTCATCTGAGTGCCAGATACTTTAGAGGCAACTTTTACAATCCTCCCAAGGGAATTCTTATCTCTGACACAAAGATTACCGTACCAACAAATAATCGAAAAAGAAATGACAGGCTCGATATAGGCACTGTAAAACAGTTTCATCAGAGTCTTGTCGACATTGAACTTAGCTAGTTTCCTCAAGCAGTATAGGCGTTGCTGACCTTTTTTATACATCATATCAGCGTTAAGGTCAAATTTCAACTTGTGGTCAATAATTGTGCCTAGATATTTATAGCTGGTTACAATATCTACTGCTTGTCCATTGACAACACTCTTCTGTGGAGATGGTGGGGAACATCTAAAATCAATGCATATCACATGCACACACACGCACACGCACATGTAAGCCCAGCCAGAGCAGGATTTATGTACACTGTGGAAACAGCAGATATTACCATTTATTCTGTAAAGTAGACCAGCAGCCTACATGAATGACACCACCAGTCATCATCATGAATGGAATATTTTAATTTAACCCACTGCCCCGTTAGCAGTGTGCGTTTGAGTGGTTACACAAAAAGTAAAGCAATCGGTTACACACCTCTATTCAGAAACACCTCTATTCAGAAGATTATTCTAAATAGAGGTGTCACCTAACCCTAACCTAAACCCTAACCCTAACCTCAGTGGGGGTATTTCTGAATAGGGGGTATCTAAGTAGGGGTGTTTCTGAATAGAGGGCTGCCCCAAAGCGATGGCTATTCCCCATAAACCACAGGCTGCCATGCATGCCATGATGTTACTGAGAGATACTGGCAAGGAGGCTGTAGCTGTCACAGGTTCAATGAATAGGGTCCACGCCTCATACAGATGTCTTTCAGGATTTTTAATGTCACAAAACTCCTCCGATCTCCTCCAACAGACATAGACACCATAGACACCGTGAAAACTATAAAGAAAATAAAACATACAATATAATTTTGAGTCCACACAGGTGCATTAATTATTCACATGCAGTTTCTCTGGCAAAGTATACGTTTTACAATAATACAGAAATCAATCACATATCAATGCAAGACACAATAAAAAACAATTACCGTGTGCGCCTTTGAACCATGTGCAGAATCTGTAGCAATGTTAATATTTCTCTCTCTCTTTCTCTGTTTCTCTCTGGAGTTTTCTGCGTGGCTTCTCTCTGTAACTCTGCTTTGATCTGATTTGACAGGCTTCACTCTGACCAGGTGTAACTCCCTGCTCTAATTACCGTACACCCTCTAGATCACAGGCACATCAGTTTTTACCTTAGATCCATGTAATATATAAATCTTTTAACATATTTATTTGTACTTTTTAATACCAATTATTAATCATGAAATTACCTTTTTAATCCCAGAATATGCATGAATTATAAACCAAACCAAACACATATGTATATTAATTAAATCACTGTCTCGACCTCTGGGACAGTTACAAGAGGCAGTCATAACCTGAAGGTTTGGAGCGTCGGGTTTTATCCTTAACACCTTCTAAGCCAAGGGGAGCCCCTTAATGTTAAAACCGTACTATATCGCACATCCCCCCAGGGACTCTCAGCCACGTCGTACATTCCCGGACTTTGTCTTTAAAACCGGAATAAAAGCTTTTGATCCGAAAATCGGCGATCGTCTAACCTTCCCTAGTCACCACTCGTGCACTGATAGCTCATGCAGACCGTGCATGAAGCAGAGGTGACGTCAGCGCCTCTCCTTCTCCAAGGCACCTTCCACCCATCCGTTTACTGTCTACACACTCGAGCTCCTCCTGCAGCCATGCTTGGGGCTATGCTAGCGAAACTTTTCAGTTCTGTTCTTCAGTCACACATGGACTATTTGCGGGGACATTTACGTGAAAGGATCGCGCACGCGAAACGCACGGGGACATCGACGATCGGCCAAAACCCCCATTCTATCCCAACGGAAATCGAGAAAATCATGGTGAGTTACTGGCCTGGGGGAAAAAAAAAAAGAAAAAACAGCGGCGCTGTTCAAGATGGAGGGGCTGCGGGGTCATGTTTATAAACATAATATTATGTCTCAGATCACAATACAATAATAGAAATGTCACGGCTAATCTACCAACCACCATTCTATTTCGGACGTCAAGGTGTTAACACATAACTCCATATAGGACACACTTCACTGTATAAATTGGGGACCTCACGGTCCACGACTCCATAAAATTCTCTCGCATATAAGCGCTCATATAATAATAATAATAATAATAATAAACTTTATTTATAGAGCACTTTTCAAAACAAGGTTACAAAGTGCTTTCCAATGGCAGAATAAAATACAGTGCAATAAAATTCAATGAGATAAGACAACAGTAAACAGTAGCATTTAAAAGGTAAACAACTAAACAAAATAAGTAAAACAAAATAATAAAAGAAAATAGAACATAATACATAAAAGGCTAATTAAAAGCCTTGGTGTACAGGTGAGTTTTCAGTTGTGTCTTAAAAGAATACAGTGACGTAACTAATCTTAGTGCCTCAGGCAGGGCATTCCAGAGCCTGGGTTCCCGGACCGAGAAAGCACGGTCACCCATGGTGACAAGATTCGTTTCTGGGACTTTTAGTAGAGCCTTGTTTGAGGACCTGAGGCTGCGCCCTGGGTTATAGTCCTCCAGCATATCAACAATATAGCTGGGGGCTAGGCCATGTAGTGCTTTAAAAGTAATAAATAAAATCTTAAAATCTATTCTAAAACTTACAGGCAGCCAGTGAAGGGAGGCAAGGACAGGTGTAATGTGGTCACGTCTTCTGGTGTTGGTCAATAATCTGGCTGCGGAATTTTGCACTAGTTGAAGACGGGAGATTGTTTATAGCCTATGGGAGTGTTAATTTATACTTGTTCTGAGCTGCCGATCTCATCTGAATGATTGTTAAAGCACTTAGCAGATTTCTTCCATATCGCTACAATTTTAATTGATTGTCATTGTAACTTGGAAATAAAATCGGCCTGCATGTCCATGATGTATGCTTTTATAAATTGTTAGATTTTCACAGGGATTATCTATTAGTGTGTTAAATATACATTTTGGAGTGGATACATGAGTCAGATAGTTAGACAATGCTGCTCCGCATGTCTACAATGGAATAAAGTGGTGTAAGAGGCCCCCCAGACGAGATGCGATATTGCATGAGATCAGAACTCGGAGCCGGGGGTTGATCGGTGTTCATTTCAAACGACAGCGATCCTCTGTCTTGAATTCGGCAGCGGTTCTCAAACCATGTGTCCCGACCCAACTTGGGGTCGCGGAAGGTGCCATGGGCTCGCACATTGCCGACCATACTACTGTGTATAACGTGTAGGCCTATTTGCCCTTCAACTATAAAATATATATTGTTTTTTATGAGACATGCATTGTAATTATAGGCTATGCTCCCAAATCCATATTATTACCTTCTGTTCGCATATTCAATGAGTCCCGCAGTGCTGCCAATCTGCTGAAGGGTGAAAATCATGGAGGTTTTTTAGCGAGGTGAAACGCCATCAAAAGCCACCTCGAAGATGCAGGTTGGAACCTCATTTTTATGGAGCGTGTATCACATTATCTGCGGGGATGGGCGACATAAAGTACTGGAACATGTGCATCAAATGACAGTGCCGTTGAGCGCTGGTCATCAGCTGCTTTTTTTTTCCTTTTCTTTTTTTGCGCAGCCTCTTAACAATTAAGTCACGCATGGTGCTTTCATCAGTGCTACTAATTAAATATTAAAACGGCGAAATTAAACAAATATATTCGCTATAGTCTATAATAAAGAGTCTCTCTATCTCTCTCTCTCCCCCTCTCTCTCTCTGTCCGTGACATATTTGTAGCTATAATGCAGTATTGATACTTTTACTTAAAGGGGCTGTTCAGGGAAATAAGCTATATACATATTGTACATGTAGAATGGTTATTTCTAAATCCCTGTTAAAAAAATTGGAACTGTATCTTACAGCATTGTAGAATAAGACCACTTTCCTTTTTTTAATCATGTCTGGGATAGCATATTTTCAGGCTTTCAACCTCGTACGTAAATAACGTATCACGGTAATACTGTAATATGTAATGAGCCTACTGTACTTTTAATTGGCTACTGTATCAGCCTCAGATCAGTTACAGCTGCGCCAGTTCATGCTTGTATGGTTGGGTTGCTAAACTAATCTGTGCTGATGAGCCTGTGTTCTGTGGCTCTCTTCCGTCCTTTTACACACACACACACACACACACACGACACGGCACAGCAGCACTGTCGGTACAGACTCAGAGTGACAGAGACAGAAAGAGAGAGGGAGACAGACAGGAGAAAGTGGAGCAGCTTGCTAACACACACACACACACACACACACACACACACACACACACACGCGCGCGCGCGGATGTGCGTGCGTGTATTAATCCACCACGGATCCGCGGAGTTCGGTTAGCATAGGCTATGCTAAGCATAGCTTAGCTAGCTAAGCATAGCCTAGCTATGCTAACTCTAACTGCTAGCAAGCTCCACGTCTGCTGTCTCCCTCTCTCTCTTTCGCTCTCTTTCTGTCTCTGTCTGTCTGTGCCGCTGCGCAGTGTCGTGTGTGTGTGTGTGTGTGTGTGTACGCGCGCGTGCATGCCTGCCTCCCTCTGGCGCAGCCCCACTGACACTATGTAGCCAATCACAATACAACATGTGTGTGACAGTGGTTGAAAAAGTACTCAAATGTTTTACTTGAGTAAAAGTATCACTACTGCAATTTAGAAGTACTCTGTTACAAGTAAACGTCCAGGATTCAATTCCATTTATTTGAGGAAAGGAATTGTATTGGTATTGGAAAAAGTATTGGTATCCTAAAACGTTTTTAAAAATACTTATAAAATACTTAAACTTTCAAGTTTTCAAATGTATAAAAATATTTTGAAATCAGATCTACAAGCAAGCCCGACACATTGTGAGCTTTTTACTTTAAAAAAAAATAATAATAATAATAATAATACTCAAGTAAAGACAAAGTACCTGAGTACAAAGTACTTGAGTAAATGTACTTAATTACTTTATTTTTGAGTAAATGTACTTTAGTGCTTTTCTTTTTTCTTTTTTTTCACTGAAAACCAAAGCAGACACCTCTGTGAATGGGCGTGGCTTCATACTGCACATAGGCCACGCCCCTACAGTCCTTGGCCAGAAAGGCCAGAAAAATATGTATTGGATTTGACAGATTTTGAAACAACATTTTTCATACTTATTGATTTTTTTCATGATTAAAATTTTGTCTGTTGGTTAATAATACATTACTCTGTTGTGTGACAAACTGGGAATACCCTTGTTATCATCTTTATTTGACTGAACAGTCCCTTTAAGTAAAGAATGGGAGTACTTTTTCCATCACTGCTCAAATTAACTGTTCATCAGCGTGAATGCTTTCAGGTGTGTGTGTGTATGTGTATCTGATCAATATAGGAAATTGCCCATTACAATCTGCATGACATCAAAGCGACATGTTGTGTGAGCGTCTTGTGAGCATGAGAGAGTTTGAACTTGAACGATGTAGTGCGCTACAAACTAGGTCAGATCAATAATTAGCGCATCAGTTCCAGCTGGTGGTCGCTGCAACAGCTGACTGGAGTAAAACAAATTTTCAAAAAGTTTGTCTGCATGACTATAGGTAGCCTATTAAGTCAGATATTGCATCTGAAAGGGGCAGTGGTTCTCAAACTATATGGTTCCCGAGCCAACGTGGGATCGCGGAAGGTCCCATGGGCTTTGCCGACCAATATAAATAAATAATGAATAGGCCTATATTGTTGTAACCAAAATGGGTCATTCCAGAATTGGAGGACATTTTACCTCTCCATTAAAAATATGAACTACCTCTCCATAATAGTGTATAAAGAAGGTATCTAGTACAGGTAGTGACAACATACTGTACTGTAGTGCAGTGGTTCTCAACCTGTGGATCGGGAGCTTAATGATGGAGATGGTAACCAAATGGACCCTATTAATCTTCTTGAGGGCGTAAAATGAAACCGCCGTATGGCTCCATTTGGTTTCATAATCATGCGTGTTGAAATATTAGCGCTCACGACATTTTGATCTTGTGTTGTATGTCTTCCATTTTCGACACGCAACAACTGCGCACTACCGTGATAAGGCGAAGCGCAAATCAAGCTTGTCACTCACTCAACACAGCTGCTGAGCTGCCTACGGTACGGCACTGTTTTAGACTTTGGTTGGTGTTATTACTGTTATGTTGATATGATTGATCTGAACCAAGCTGGACCCAGTGGATTATGTAGTCTACATGGAAGCACGTTGGCTGTCTCAGCCTGTCTGTCACAGCAATGGATTAATTGGTAGAAGTTGGTGTTACATTCTTCTTTTTTCGTGTATCATCGTCCTTTGCACGCAAGTGATAACTGCGCCATCATGACAAAACATTATAAAAACAAAGGTAGGTTGGTAAAACCCAAAACCTAGCCTATATGCCTTTTGTCTTCTAGGTACTGTGCGCACACTGGCCGCTGCTCACTTTTATTATAATTATATATTCAGTTATTTTTTGGCAAGCGAGACATCTGGCTCTGCATGACTACTAGATATTAAGTTAACTATAAATGTAAATTGTATACCTTTTACGCAGTTAAGAAGGGCATAATAATGCAGTCGTCCAGTATGATTTCATTCACTATACATATTTTAAAAGATTACAGTCTCCATCACTGCCACTCTTCTGGAATGTTTGTACCCAAACTTTCGCAGTGTGCAATGTGATGCGCATCCAGCAAGACACGGCTGAGTGTCGCATCTCCAATATCATTGATTTAATAAAACCCATTGCCTCATCCAAGCCTTCAACCAACTGTCCAAAAAGGAACATTTACCTGTAGGGTTCATTTGGTTCCATACACTGTCAAGTTGCACTAGGTCAATTTAGAGCCCTAATACACGGGTGCCTCGCATGTGATTTGATTAGATGCTAGAATTAGATGTTGGAAGAGAGGCATGCAACAGCCAACTCCGAGATGTATTATTATCTTATATATATATATATATCCAAATATATTATTAGCCTATCTTATATAAATATAATACAGATATTATCCCCACGTGTTGTCGTGGGGAAAGACTTTTTTTTGTGAGGTGACAATAGCCTACACTCTGCGCAGCATAAAAAAAAGGGAGGAGGATCTGGCTTCATATAATCGGAAGCAATCTCGTGTGCTCATTCAGACGACAATAATTGTAAAGGATTCCTACCCGATGACCCGAGAATATCAAGCTTTTTTGATATTCTCGGGAGAGCCCCCGACGAGTCCCGAGATCATAAAAAGCTATGCTACTGCATACTTTTAAAGCAGACTGGTTAATTGGTTCTTAACTTATTTTGTTTCAACTTTAAAATTGGCCAATGTTTTACCAGTTTTTATATAGTTTGTTGATTATTTTTGATGCTGTAATGGTCTATTTTATTTTATTTTTTGAGGTATTAAACAGGTTTTAAAAGTCCTTAAATCGTGACTTCACTGCCAAATTTCAAAGGCCACACCAAAGGTCCGCTGCACAATGATTGAGAAACACTGCACTAGTAGGCCTATATCACTATACACTACTCATAAGCTTTGTTTTTAATTTGTTGATTCAGTGCTGCACTAAGTGATAGAATGAATAGAATTTTTTTTTCTTAATGCCTTGCCAAAAGATCGGATCGGGAAAGATCGGGATCGAATCGGAAGCAATAATATTTGATCGGTATCGGATCGGGAGCAAAAAAACCCTGATCGGGGCATCCCTAATTATTATCTTATATATATATATATATCCAAATATATTATTAGCCTATCTTATATAAATATAATACAGATATTATCCCCACGTGTTGTCGTGGGGAAAGACTTTTTTTTGTGAGGTGACAATAGCCTACACTCAGCGCAGCATAAAAAAAAGGGAGGAGGATCTGGCTTCATATAATCGGAAGCAATCTCGTGTGCTCATTCAGACGACAATAATTGTAAAGGATTCCTACCCGATGACCCGAGAATATCAAGCTTTTTTGATATTCTCGGGAGAGCCCCCGACGAGTCCCGAGATCATAAAAAGCTAATTAACATAATCCGATCGTGTCGGGGTACCGTTCAAACCCAAGACCGAGTCCGGGGCCGACCGAACAATTTTCCCGGGGGATCATCCCGACAATCGGCCCCGGGGAATCGGCCCCGGGCTCGGCTCAGTGTGCACGGGCCTTAAGATGAATCCTACGCCACCTCATAACTTGACGTGAGATCTGATCCTAGTAACGTCAAAGTCATGTTGCGATGATAAATGCAGACACAACATTTTGATCTACACCATGTTGATAAACGAGGGCTCTCATGTCTGCTTTTGATTAGTCTCGCGTGGCCAGACTGTTGCCTCCGCGATTTGGTCAAATGCTCCCAGCATACAGTCTGGCAAACCGGGGAAGAAACGACGAGTGCGAGATGAAGCGGAAGTGAAGCCCCCACGTCACTTCCGTTTCAGTCTCACATCACACATATTTATCATTATATAAATAAAAATCATATAAGCATGTTTAGCTTGCTGCTTAGCAGAAATTACATTTTTAAAATATATTTTCTTGAACGGTAATGCCCGTTTCCATTACTCGCCGTTAGGGAGCTGCTGTTCCAGACTCTATATAGCATTCAGAGATTGTGGAATAGTTGTCTGGCTACCAAGACTAACTTTTGATACTTAGTGATTCTAAACACAGTCCTCTGTCTCCCCCTTCAGTTTGTTTGTCAGGATGACACGTGCCCTCCGTTGTCATGGAGATGTGAGCCAGTAGATGACTGTGGGGAGCGGTCAGATGAACCTGCTGACTGCTGTGAGTAGAGACTGAACAATTAGCTCAATATTCATGCTTTATGATTACTGTTTACACTGCTGACTGCTGTGAGTAGAGACTGAACAATTAGTTCAATATTCATGCTTTATGATTACTGTTTACACTGCTGACTGCTGTGAGTAGAGACTGAACAATTAGCTCAATATTCATGCTTTATGATTACTGTTTACACTGCTGACTGCTGTGAGTAGAGACTGAACAATTAGCTCAATATTCATGTTTTATTATTACTGTTTACACTGCTGACTGCTGTGAGTAGAGACTGAACAATTAGCTCAATATTCATGCTTTATGATTACTGTTTACACTGCTGACTGCTGTGAGTAGAGACTGAACAATTAGCTCAATATTCATGCTTTATGATTACTGTTTACACTGCTGACTGCTGTGAGTAGAGACTGAACAATTAGCTCAATATTCACGCTTTATGATTACTGTTTACACTGCTGACTGCTGTGAGTAGAGACTGAACAATTAGCTCAATATTCACGCTTTATGATTACTGTTTACACTGCTGACTGCTGTGAGTAGAGACTGAACAATTAGCTCAATATTCACGCTTTATGATTACTGTTTACACTGCTGACTGCTGTGAGTAGAGAACAATTAGCTCAATATTCATGCTTTATGATTACTGTTTACACTGCTGACTGCTGTGAGTAGAGACTGAACAATTAGCTCAATATTCATGCTTTATGATTACTGTTTACACTGCTGACTGCTGTGAGTAGAGACTGAACAATTAGCTCAATATTCATGTTTTATTATTACTGTTTACACTGCTGACTGCTTTGAGTAGAGACTGAACAATTAGCTCAATATTCATGCTTTATGATTACTGTTTACACTGCTGACTGCTGTGAGTAGAGACCGAACAATTAGCTCAATATTCATGCTTTATGATTACTGTTTACACTGCTGACTGCTGTGAGTAGAGACTGAACAATTAGCTCAATATTCACGCTTTATGATTACTGTTTACACTGCTGACTGCTGTGAGTAGAGAACAATTAGCTCAATATTCATGCTTTATGATTACTGTTTACACTGCTGACTGCTGTGAGTAGAGACTGAACAATTAGCTCAATATTCATGCTTTATGATTACTGTTTACACTGCTGACTGCTGTGAGTAGAGACTGAACAATTAGCTCAATATTCATGTTTTATTATTACTGTTTACACTGCTGACTGCTGTGAGTAGAGACTGAACAATTAGCTCAATATTCATGCTTTATGATTACTGTTTACACTGCTGACTGCTGTGAGTAGAGACTGAACAATTAGCTCAATATTCATGCTTTATGATTACTGTTTACACTGCTGACTGCTGTGAGTAGAGACTGAACAATTAGCTCAATATTCATGCTTTATGATTACTGTTTACACTGCTGACTGCTGTGAGTAGAGACTGAACAATTACCTTAATATTCATGCTTTATGATTACTGTTTACACTGCTGACTGCTGTGAGTAGAGAACAATTAGCTCAATATTCATGCTTTATGATTACTGTTTACACTGCTGACTGCTGTGAGTAGAGACTGAACAATTAGCTCAATATTCATGCTTTATGATTACTGTTTACACTGCTGACTGCTGTGAGTAGAGACTGAACAATTAGCTCAATATTCATGTTTTATTATTACTGTTTACACTGCTGACTGCTGTGAGTAGAGACTGAACAATTAGCTCAATATTCATGCTTTATGATTACTGTTTACACTGCTGACTGCTGTGAGTAGAGACTGAACAATTAGCTCAATATTCATGCTTAATGATTACTGTTTACACTGCTGACTGCTGTGAGTAGAGACTGAACAATTAGCTCAATATTCATGCTTTATGATTACTGTTTACACTGCTGACTGCTGTGAGTAGAGACTGAACAATTAGCTCAATATTCATGCTTTATGATTACTGTTTACACTGCTGACTGCTGTGAGTAGAGACTGAACAATTAACTTAATATTCATGCTTTATGATTACTGTTTACACTGCTGACTGCTGTGAGTAGAGACTGAACAATTAGCTCAATATTCATGCTTTATGATTACAGTATTTTCTGGACTATAAGGCGCACCTGACTATAAGGCGCACTGTCAATGAATGGTCTATTTTTAAACAGTTTTCATATATAAGGCGCACCTGACTATAAGGCGCACACAATAGATGCTACCGTTGCGTTATGCATCCAACAGATGGAGCTGTGCTAAAGGGAATGTCAATGTCAATGAATGATCCATATTATATAAGGCGCACTGGACTATAAGGCGCACTGTAGTTTTTTGAGAAAATTAAAGGCTTTTAAGTGCGCCTTATAGTCCGGAAAATACGGTACTGTTTACACTGCTGACTGCTGTGAGTAGAGACTGAACAATTAGCTCAATATTCATGCTTTATGATTACTGTTTACACTGCTGACTGCTGTGAGTAGAGACTGAACAATTAGCTCAATATTCCTGCTTTATTGCGACCGTAGGTCGCATTTACTACCAAAACCTCCACCGGCTGTCCGTGGGTGAGTGAGTCAGTCCGTCCGTCACACTTTTGCCCTGCTCATATCTCCACAACCGTTGCCCCCATCCATGCCAAATTTTGCACACACACTCCTTGACTGCCAAACTACAACCTCCAAGGACCCCCGGAGCCCCAGGGACCCCCAGGTCCCTGGGGGACCCCCAGATGTAAAAAATGACCAAATGTGCTCACACGTCACACGTCACACTTTTTCCCTGCTTATATCTCCGCACCCGTTGACCCGATCCATGCCAGATTTTACACACACACTCCTTGCCTGCCAAACTACAACCTCCAAGGACCCCCGGAGCCCCAGGGAGCCCCAGGTCCCTGGGGGACCCCCAGATGTAAAAAATGACCAAATGTGCAAAAATGACCAAATGACCACCCCAACGGTGCTAGCCGTAACTCGGGCTAGCAGCGTCCGGGAGAGCCGGGGCCGGTACCTATTCGTCCGCCAAGGCAACGCGGAGACCCCACCCCTCATTTCTCACATGGCCCTATTCTAGCGCCACCTTCAGGCCGATTTTTAAAACACATTTTTGGACACTGCTCCTACAGTTTTTGCCCTAAAATCACGAATATCACTACACAGCATGTCTACACTCATGTCATCAACATGGATCAGGAAGATTTTAGAAAAACAAATTTTTGCCCTATTTGAGGAGATAAGCCACCTACGGTCGCTTATCTCCCGATTAGGGAGTCTTACTGGTGATTACTGTTTACACTGCTGACTGCTGTGAGTAGAGACTGAACAATTAGCTCAATATTCATGCGTTATGATTACTGTTTACACTGCTGACTGCTGTGAGTAGAGACTGAACAATTAGCTCAATATTCATGCTTTATGATTACTGTTTACACGGCTGACTGCTGTGAGTAGAGACTGAACAATTAGCTCAATATTCATGCTTTATGATTACTGTTTACACTGCTGACTGCTGTGAGTAGAGACTGAACAATTAGCTCAATAGTCATGCTTTATGATCACTGTTTACACTCATTACAATTATTAAGTGTGCCTGCCATGCAGTGTTGGGCAAGTTACTGAAAAATAGTAACTTGTTACCGTTACTAGTTACTTCATTTCAAAAGTAACTCAGCTACTTTACTGATTACTCACACCAAAAAGTAATGCGTTACTGTGAAAAGTAACTTTTTAGTTACCTTTTAATTTTTAATATAGTAATTTTGACCTTATTGCCTGGTTAAACTTTATAGCTTGTAACCCAAAAGAGAAATGAGACATTTGCCCGTGACCCAAACTAGTGAAAACAGCAGATCTACAAGCTTGCAATGCACGCTTTGCGCTGCGTTGCGAGCTTGTAGATCAGCTATTTTCACTATTTCTTAAATATTTGTGTTCTAATTTATGGAATTTCTTTGATTTTATTTATAATGTATTCATAGAATTACTTACAAAATAACTCTGACATTTATTTTAATTTGCAAGTAATGTAGGCTACAAAAAAAACAATAAATAATATTTCTTTTCCATTTATGAAATAATGTGCATTGCCTTACAAGCAAAAAACTTGACCATAGGAAGTTTATAAGCTTTCTTTCTCTAACAACAATATCATGGTTTGATGAGCCTTAATGAAATAGACCCGACAACAGATTTGACCACGAGTCGGGACCATAGATATAGCCTAATAGGTCAACGGGACACATGCATGGATTTACAAGACGTTGTCAATCATCTAATCAATAATGCACAGCTGTCCACCGCTCGCAGCGGAGACGGGAGAAGTCAGCTACTGTAAGTGATCACATTCTATCATATTGTACCTAGTGGGGGCTATCTGTAGTCGTGTTTGCAGTCTATATGTCTGCACTAGTCTGTTGGTACGTAAAGCAAAGCACAAACATGCCCAGAGCGCACCCCAGCGCGTCTCAGCGCGGCTCTGTCTGGCATTCGTGTCGTTGTCTCCCCTCCCCTCTGCCTGCTTGTGAGTGACTTCAGCTGTAGGTGCATAAAATAACGCAAAAGAACGGAGGAACGCACCGTGTAGTAACGGTAACTGAGTTACTGAATTTAAAAAAGAACACGTTAGAGTTAGGGCTTTCACCGACTAGTTGACTAGTCGACTAGTATAACCACTAGTCGATCTTGTAGGTACTAGTCGAAAAGTCGATAAAAAGGTTTTATTTTTTATCTTTTTATGAAGACCTAGCAAACTCATTTCAATTCGATTATAGTTGTTTTATTTCTAACAACCATTACAAACGGAATATTATTATCCAGTCACACACACACACACACACACACACACACACACACACACACACACACACACACACACACACACACACACACACACACACACACACACACACACACACACACACACCTTGCTGCATCTCCCTACCCATAGGCGGCTCCACAGGGGGGCAATGCCCTCCCAGATTAGACTTTGTGCCCCCCAGTCCAGATTGGCCAGCCACCATTATTTTGTTTTACAGGTGTTAATTATGTTTTTTTTTCTTTTTTTCTGATTATTATACATATACATTTTCAAATTAAGTAGTATTCTAATCTCTCTCTCTCTCAAATGCAATAATAAAGTTAGCCTACACTGGCTCTGCACATAGTTGGTTTAGTTTTTAATATATCTATTCCTGTGTTGTTGTGCATTCAGCACGGGAAATTCTAATCTTTTCTGTGAGAAAACTTGTAATGGACATTACTAATTTGGCTCAAAATGCCGCAGAAATCGGCTTGCTATATATAGGGGTGTGTTGAAATAGAAAGTGGAATATTTAAGGCCCCCCTGCTAGTTATTCCCAGGAGCCGCCACTGTCCCTACCGAGCGTTAATATTCCCAAAGACAGTGGAGTGGAGTTCACCTAGAGTTCATCCAAAGTGCTGAAACTCTGCGTCGCTTCTGCACACAGCAGTGTTGTGAGACTAGTCCTACAGTCAGAATATAGTTGTTTAACAGTATAACATCGTAGCGCGATCAAAGCAGCAAGTGAGGACAGCCCAGTTCTTGCTACAATGAACAGACCGACAGACGTACGTTCCGCACGTTCGTTTGATTAGAAGTAATTAAAAGACAGAGGAGTGTTTGTGTTGTGTAGCGAGCTAGCCTGCTAGCCTGGCTAGCCGACCATGGAAAATGGAAATGGAAATGGATATATGTCCTTTGTTTACGAGAGACAGCAGCTATTGGTGAGTCCAAGCATGGCTTTCTATTACTGTAGCAGCTCAAATGGATGTAGCGATTGTGAAATGCTGGTCTTGTTATGTTGTGCTAACTTGCACACGTGGGGTTTGTGTGAGTATCCGTTGTCATGGTAACTTGGCTGCTGTGAAAAGCCGTGCCACAGCGCTCTTTATTATGACATAATATGTTAACGACTATTCGACTAGTCGACTACCAGTGGCTTCAACTAGTCCATCTGTAAAAAAATACTTGAAGTACTGAAAAAAGAGCAGCGTTACAGTAATTGATTACTCCCAACCAGACTGTAAAAAAAAATATGGACGGTGCGAAGACATTGGTTTCTATGCGGCAAAAATGACGCTTTTTTATCCCTTGTATGGGTGTCGCCGTCATTGTTTGAATGGTACAGGCTGCCAACGGTCACGTGCAACCGCAGGGATACGTGGGAGAATGTGGTCGGAGCCTCCCGAAATACAGCACACGAAGAAGAACACAGCCGGCTGGTATCAGTTTAGTTGGCCACGCCCCCTGCAAAAAATCATACATTTTAACATAAATGGGACCATATTTGCACAAAACGCATATCATGGTAAATGAAAGGCAGTTTTTCACTAGCGACAGGAACCATAAAGTATGAATGAAGATGTTTAATAAGGTTAGAAAATCAAAGAGGAATATGAATGGAGTCCAGTGGAGAAAAAATCTCTTTGGTACCTCGCGGGGGGGAAACAGCGCAACTAGCGGCCAATCATGGGATCTTTCTCTTCCGGGAAAGCTTCATGAATAATCCAGCCAACAACACCCCTGGTCCCAAAACTGCTGCCATGCAATGCAATGGCAAAACACTTATTGTAATCCGCCATACTTATGTATATAATGTCGCCACAAAGTTCGGCACGTAATAACTACGCCACCCCCGCAATATATACATCAAAACATGCGGCTCGGCTGGGAATGGTGTGCTATTAAAGTTTAGTTTAGTTTAGTTTAGGTCTTAGCACATCATATAAAGCATGTAACATATACATGGGAACAAAATACAGTGCGAGGAAAGGAAGAAGCCATCAGGCTTATTTGGAATCCTTCCCTTATTGGAAAAGTTTATAAAATTACAGATTTAAAAGTTCAATAACAATACAGTAGAATACCACAAAAGGGGCAGCTGTGCAGTGAAGAGATAAAAACACAGAAACTGCACAAAAGAGCAAAAGACAAGAGAAAAGGAAAAAAGAACATTAAGATAACACATCAGTAAACTAAATCATGTTGACTACAGTAAGGACGAAATAAGATATAGCTTTAGATGTTTTTTGAATACTGCCAAGGATATTGATGACTTCAGTGAAGCATCTAGACAGTTCCACAAATGAGGGCCTCTAAATTTGATAAATGATTGATGTTTTGAAGTACGACAAAAAGGTAAATCAAAATCATCCCTTTGCCTTGTGGGGTAGGAGTGAATGTCAGAAGTTAACTGAAAGAAATTATGAAAAGAAGATGGAATGTCTTGTTTACATTTTTTTTAATTTAAACATAAACAAACAGGTTTGTAGAATATTTACTTTGTCTATAGGCAACAATGAATATTTAATGAAGAGAGGAGCAGATGGCTCATATCTATTTGACTGAGAAATCATTCTCACAAACCTTTTTTGAATGATCAGTATTTTTGTTAAGAAGGATGGACATGTTGCAGCCCAAACAATATTGCAGTAACTAATATGTGGGAAGATTAAGCTATAATAAAGCTATATTAAAACGACGCCCAAAAACCCTGTTTACTTTGAATGGGGGACTCCGAAAAAGAAAAAACAGAAATTTTGGCGCCACATTACTTAGGCATACTTTTGCCTAGCAACATGATTTAAACTTTAAAACGCTCACACGACTTCAGACTTTTCCCGGCCAATAGGGACGAGCTGTAATTGATTAAGCCCCGCCCCCTCTGTAATCCTATTGGCTGGACTTTAAACATCCATAACTCTAGTTAACAGCACGGTAACGTCTTGAAACTTGGTGTCTGGACTTAAACGGCCAATAGGGACTTATTACTTAAGCCCCGCCCCTCGTAAGCCCCGCCCCCTCGCTTCCTATTGGCTGAGCTTTAAAAACCCATAACTCCAGTTTGCAGCATTGTACAGTCTCGGAATTTGGTGTGTGTACTTACACGGCCAATAGGAATGATCTGTAATTGCTTAAGCCCCACCCCCTCTGCCTTCCAATTGGCTGGCTTTTAAAAAGATATAACTCCACTTCCCAACACGTTACTGGTCTCAAACTCGGTGGGTGGTACCGCAGTCCCAACGGGACTGTTAGCTAATGCTAACCGCTACTTCCGCTAATGCTAAGCTAAAAATGTGAATGCTAATACTAATGTTAAAAATGCTAATGCTAACGCTATCAAATGCGAACGTTAATAAATGCCAATGCTACCAAATGCCAATGCTACCAAATGCTAATGCTAACAAATGCTAATGCTAATGCTAACACATGCTAATGTTAACATTAACAAATGCTAATGCTAACAAATGCTAATGCTAACACATGCTAATGTTAACAAATGCTAATGCTAACACATGCTACTGTTAAAATGCTAATGCTAGCTATTTCTAAAAATGCTAATGCTAAAAATGCTAAAGCAAAAAATGCTAATAATACAAAAAATGGTAAAGCTAATGCTAATAAAATGCTAATGTAAAAAATTCTAATAATGATGTTCATGTTAATTTAAAAAATATAATGCTAAAATCAACTGCTACACAAGGTTGCACACACTTAGTGAGCTGCAGGCACAACTTTTCTAGTTACTTCTATGTATTCCAAAAACACTCATAAATATCCATAATGCTTTATAACAATAATAACAACACATTGTGAATTATTTCATCATGAGTTGAGTATGAGTCTTATTGCATTCTAATAATTATTATATTCTGCTTGTAATACAGTATTACAACCATAAGCACTTATATGTTCTCTGAAAGCTTCATAGAACTAATAATCATAACAGAACTATAGACATTGTTTCATGTTAAAACATAGAGAAGTGACTTGCTATGGTATAGCGCCCTCTGCCGTGAACACAGAAGTATTACATTTATAGAGCATCGCAGCTGAACAGTCTCAGAAAAAAGGCTAAGAGGATTTGTGGCTCTGCAGCCGGAAGCGACGGTTGTCCCAACCGTTGTCCCAACCGTTGTCCCAACCGTTGTCCCAACAGTTGTCCCTCCCCCATGGAGCAAGCAGCCTCATGGTTCAGCCTGGATGTGTCCTTACTGTCACTCCAACATGGTTCAGTCTGGATGTGTCCTTACTGTCACTCCAACATGGTTCAGTCTGGATGTGTCCTTACTGTCACTCCAACATGGTTCAGTCTGGATGTGTCCTTACTGTCACTCCAACATGGTTCAGTCTGGATGTGTCCTTACTGCGGGGAGGCTATAAAAGCCGTCCTGTACCCCCTCGGGTACTGGCTTGATCCCATCCCAGGGGGAAATGCCATTTCCCGTCGCACCAAGACTCTGCCGCCGGGCCTGTGTGGCCGCGGGGGTGTACCATACGTCGCCTGTGATTGGACTGGTATCTTAAACCGGGGCTACCAAGGCAAGAGAGCCACAAAGCCTGTGACCTCACTCTCTCTAGAGTGGGGGCGATCAGACAAATGAGGGAAAGGCATACTGGAGGGTGTTGGACCACTTCCAGTCCAAGAGGTGTCGTCCATTTGATGGCGAAGAACAATGAACACTTTGTGTGATCTTCAAACGAGAGTCTGAGGACTGAGGTTGATTTCAGGTCGGCCAAAACGCTCCCAAATCAGACTTGCCACTCGGGGGTTAAGGGACCAGTCCCCGTAGTGACATACAGAACCCCTCTGGACAGAAGGTCTGCTCCCCTGTTGTCCACCCCCGGGAGGTGTGTTTCCCTGATTGACAGCAGATGGCGCTCTCACCAGATAGTTAGGTGTTTTGCTACTTCATGAAGCTCCTTGGACCTCAGGCCACCCTGTTTGTTGACGTGGCCAACGGTCGCCATGTTGTCTGATCTAATCAGCACATGGTGGCCTTGCAGATCCTGAAGGAAATGTTTCAGAGCCAGGAACACTGCTGTTGACTCTGCAGTTAATGGTCGTGGGGCCCCAAAGAGGGCCCCAAGGGCCCCAAACAGACCTTCCTGGGAAACAGCGTCCTTCCATCCCGCTGTGGAGGGCTAGAGCCCGGGCCGTGGTCCACGTTAGCTGCAAGGGTTCACCACTGAGCTCGCAGAGTTCTGACATCTGTTCAGGACGGACATTACGGCGAAACTCATTGGTTTTGTTTTTTTCTTCTCCTCAGCTCTCCAGATTAAACCAACACACAACTCAACAGGTAAACAAATATGAAATCATTCCAACTGAATAAAGATACTGAATAAAGGTATTCTTCCGGGTCTGGTAATTTTTTACTGCTTATCGCTCCCTGTACAGAGTCTGATGATGTCAGGTTGGTGGGAGGAACCAGTAACTGTAATGGTAGACTGGAGATGAATCACCAGGGAGAGTGGAGACCAGTGTTGGCTTGGTTTGACTGGAACAGGATGTCATCATCTGTAGTGTGTAGACAGCTGGACTGTGGCTCTGCTGTTTCAACAGAATTTACTTCTAGTTCTACACGTGAACCTGGATGGATGATTCCATCCTCCTGTGTTGGCTCCGAGTCTTCACTGGTGGAGTGTGGACCAGTAAAGTCTTATGATTCCAATGTCACACTGAAGGTCAAATGTGCAGGTAAAACAATGACTTCAACAATGTAAACATTTTTTGATTATAAACAGGCTTTTAAAATGTACATGTTTAAATACATTCTTTACGTTCACTTGTTCTTTCTCTCTCTCTCTCTCTCTCTCTCTCTCTCTCTCTCTCTCTCTCTCTCTCTCTCTCTCTCTCTCTCTCTCTCTCTCTCTCTCCAGAGTCAGTGAGGTTGGTGAATGGGACTAGTGAGTGTTCAGGCAGAGTGGAGGTGAAGTCTAATCAGTCGTGGGTCTCAGTGTTTGAAGGTGACTTTGACCAGCAGGATGCAGAGGTGATCTGTAGGGAGCTTGGCTGCGGGGCTCCTTCAGTCCTCCAGGGGGCGCTCTATGGAGAAGTGAATGCTACAATGTGTACCGAAGAGTTCCAGTGTAAAGGCAGTGAGTCTGTTCTCCTGGACTGTGAAACCTCAAACTCAACTAGAAACAGCAGCTCACCTTACAAGACATTTGAACTCACCTGTTCAGGTAAAAGACAAACTATACGTTTGATTTATATTCAAATTTCCTTATAAAAAACAGTTATATTACTCTTTAAATGTTTACTCTCTTTACAGTGGTTGATGATATCAGGTTGGTGGGAGGAACCAGTAACTGTATTGGTACACTGGAGATGCAACACCAGGGAGAGTGGAGACCAGTGGATGGTTGGTCTGACTGGAACCAGAAGTCATCATCTGTAGTGTGTAGACAGCTGGACTGCGGCTCTGCTGTTTCAACAGAAAGGAGTTCTGGGTTTACACAGGAACCAGTATGGAGGATCACACCTTACTGTACTGGTTCTGAACTTTCACTGAGCGACTGTGTCATAATGGAGACTTCTCATATCACACGGAAAGGTTTGATTACAGGAAACATCACAGTGACCTGTTCAGGTAACTCTACAATGACTTACACAACAACACCAATCTTTTCAGTCTCTCGTTTAATCTGTCTGTCTGTCTATAGGCTCATATATGGTCCTTCCTGTCCATCCACAACTCATGTTCTCTCTCTCTCTCTCTCTCTCTCTCTCTCTCTCTCTCTCTCTCTCTCTCTCTCTCTCTCTCCAGAGTCAGTGAGGTTGGTGAATGGGACTAGTGAGTGTTCAGGCAGAGTGGAGGTGAAGTCTAAACAGTCGTGGGTCTCAGCGTTTGAAGATGACTTTGACCAGCAGGATGCAGAGGTGGTCTGTAGGGAGCTTGGCTGCGGGGCTCCTTCAGCCCTCCAGGGGGTGCTCTATGGAGAAGCTGAGGCTCCAATTTGGACCGAAGAGTTCCAGTGTGAAGGCAATGAGTCTGCTCTCCTGGACTGTGAAACCTCAAATTCAACTAGAAACACAAGCTCACCTTACAAGACAGTTGAACTCACCTGCTCAGGTAAAAGACAAACTATACATTTTAGTTTGGATTGCAATTTTATAATGAAAGTAATACTGATTTGTATGTTTACTTTCTTGTCTTTACAGAATCTGATTTTATCAGGTTGGTGGGAGGAACCAGTAACTGTATTGGTATATTGGAGATGCAACACCAGGGAGAGTGGAGACCAGTTAATGGTTGGTCTGACTGGAACAAGAAGTCATCATCTGTAGTGTGTAGACAGCTGGACTGTGGCTCTGCTGTTTCAACAGAAAGGAGTTCTGGTGTTGCACATAAACCGGCCTGGAGGATTACAACTTCCTGTGTTGGGACTGAGTCTTCACTGAAGGCGTGTGGAACAAAGATGTCAGCTACTTCCCTCTACGTACTGGAGGTGATCTGTTCAGGTAACAAACTACTTCAACTACAGTAATATTCAGTGTTTCAACGTGGGAAAGACTGCCACCTGATCAATGAAGCCAATGAAGCCAGCCCAGCGTTGTAAAATAAAATTGTCTTGAATTGCTTTGTGTGGAACTGCTGCATATTGATAAGCTAATGTATCGGTCTAAGATGGTGTTTGTATATACTGATTTTTTTTTGTCCTCTTGTAGCCTACTTAATATTTTCTTACATCTGTATCTCTCTCTGTGTCTTTGTCTCTCTCTCTCCAGAGTCAGTGAGGTTGGTGAATGGGACTAGTGAGTGTTCAGGCAGAGTGGAGGTGAAGTCTAATCAGTCGTGGGTCTCAGCATTTGAAGGTGACTTTGACCAGCAGAATGCAGAGGTGGTCTGTAGGCAGCTTGGCTGTGGGGCTCCTTCAGTCCTCCAGGGGGAGCTCTATGGAGAAGTGAATGCTACAATGTGGACTGAAGAGTTCCAGTGTGAAAGCAATGAGTCTGCTCTCCTGGACTGTGGGACCTCAAACTCAACAAGAAACACCAGCTCACCTTACACGACTGTCAGACTCACCTGCTCAGGTAAAAGACACTATTGTGTCAATTAAGACTATTGTTTTGGATAATTATATCATAATGAAAGTTCTATCAATTGTTACTGTTTATTCTCTTGTACTTTTTACAGAGTCTGAGGATGTCAGGTTGGTGGGAGGAACCAGTAGGTGTATTGGTACACTGGAGATGCAACACCAGGGAGAGTGGAGACCAGTGGATGGTTGGTCTGACTGGAACCAGAAGTCATCATCTGTAGTGTGTAGACAGCTGGACTGTGGCTCTGCTGTTTCAACAGACAGGAGTTCTGGTGTTACACGTGAACTTGTTTGGTGGATTTCATTGTCCTGTTTTGGGTCCGAGACTTCACTGAGGGAGTGTGGAACCAAGGTGTCTGTCAATTCCACTGCCAGACTGGAGGTGATATGTTCAGGTAAAACAATAACATATTTACATTCTCTGATTGTATGTCCGTACTTACCTCCATCCATCTATGCATCTAGATCCGTCCGTCTGTCCATCTGCCTAATTAATAGCAAGAAACCTTGAAACCAGATCATCTTACTTAACACATTCCCCGCCATTTAACAATACCTTCGTACTCTATGGTGCCTCTGGTCTCCATAGACTTCCATGTAATTCATAGTGCACGGATCATGCACACCCATGCCTAGATAATGCACCACGTGTGTCCACATTGCTCACAGCTTTCAAACAAAAAAATCCGAATGGAAATCCGTTCAGGCATTCATGAGATACAAGCCATTATGTTTTCCTAAAATGTAAACAAAGATGGCTGCCATGTTTGATAGATGGGGTTGCTATGGGGGTTAAACATGCAATTTCGCGATTTCTATCATGCCTACTACATTTTTTGGGGTCCAAAAAAAAATTTGAAAAAAATTTTTTTTTTGAAAAAAATGTTTTTTTTTTTCAAAATGGCGGAAATTCTCGGGACTATCGGGCCTGGCAGGGAAAGACATTGAAATAATCTCGGGACTATCGGGCCTGGCATGCAATGAGTTAAGATAAACAGTGTTAAAATGTTCAGTTTTGTTAGCAAATTCACTTCAGTTTTAGGATAAATTAGAATCTGAATAATTGTGTTTACATAGCTCAGTCGGTAGAGCTGTTGCCTTTGGACTGAAAGGTCCTGTGTTCTATCCTGGGCATTGCCAAATCAGCATAATAGTGTAGTGCTTCAAATAATTTGATGTCTCTAACTTTACCTTAACCTCTTTGTGTTTGTGTGACCTCTGTCTTGTTACAGATATGTTGTTGAAGACAAACATCACCTTCATAAACTCCATAAACGGGGTTTCTGAGAGCCAGCAGCAGGGACAGCAGGTGATGGAGGGTTCCATCTTCTCCATCAGATGCTCCGTCCAGCCACAGTACCCAGGAGGCTACTTCCACCTCACCTTCACTGGACCCAACACCACACACACCTACACCCTGCCAGCTGTCAATCACTCTGACACCATACTGTTTCCTGGATCCAACACAACCCTCAACCTCACTGGATCCAACACAACCCTCAACCTCACTGGATCCAACACAACTTCCCACCAGTATGAGGAGATATATCAATCAGATGGACCCAGTGGAGAGACTGAAGAGGCGGACCTCCAAGGAGGTGCTGAAGCAGCAGGAAGCGGCAGCATACCTGTGAATGAGCTGGATCTCACAGACCTCCCTGAATCCAACACAACACAAGATGACGCCCAGCCAGCTGTCAATCACTCTGACAACTTCCTGTTTGCCAACTTCCTGTTTCCTGCGGCCAACCACACCCACAAGGGGAACTACAGCTGTGCTTATCACATCTACGTTTTCAACCATAACTTCTCCTCTCAGAGCGACGTCCTCTCTCTCACTGTCAAAGGTGTGTGCCTTTCACATCACAATATTAAACTCAATGACACACACTTAAATATGACATTCAGAAATGTTTAGCAATTTCTATCAAATGTATGCAGTAAATATGCCATGCTTAGTCATGTAGTATTGTCTATGTAATGAACTTATTGTGCTAAAACAAACTGCCCTTGTTTGATTTAATCCATTATTTTAAATACTGTTGATATCCACACACTGTCAGTGTACTGTATATGTATGAATTAGAGCTGTTTTTTGCATGTGATGTTTGATGTTCTAACATATTTCTCTCACAGCTTCTCATCTGACATCCAGCATCATCATAACAGTCACAGTTCTGGTGCTGCTGCTGCTGATAACCAGTGGCCTCTATCGTCTCTGGAAGGTAATTATTCATCTGAATTCCATACAAGACTGGAAAGCTAATGAAGTTCTTACACTGTTTGTATTTAAGAGAGACATCTGATCCAGTAAATTAAAGTCGGGTGCTGCTGTGTTTCTCCAGGTCACCAGAGGGCGTCGTGCTCAGAACAATGAGGTGGTTTATTATAATGTAAGTCGGGGGAACGTTGAGCTAGTTTATTTCAACGACTTTGCTGAAGCTGCTAGACTCAGTGAAGAAGAAGAAGAATACCACCTGTATGAAGAAGAAGAAGAATACCACCTGTATGAAGAGGTAGGTCAACAAGGAGCTTCTGAAGCTGGACCTAGTGGTGAAGAGACACCATACCAGAGGATAGATCTACAAGATGTCACTGTTTATAACCGCGTTGGTTCTGAAGGGACAGAATACCACCATTATGAGGAGATTGATCTACCAGTTGGACCCAGAGCAGAGACAGAATACCACCATTATGAGGAGGTGGATCAACGAAGAACAGAAAGAAGAGGCAGGAGACCTCATGTGTATGAGGTGAATCTCTGAAGGACAATTTAACCAAAACAGACAGTTGAGGAAAGTGGGCTCTGTCGTTGGGTTCTCTTTGCAGGGGGTGGAGGAAGTAGCCAGGGTGTGAAAGGCTAGGAAGCTGGACTCCATCTTGAAGAACTCCTCTCACCCCCTCCACCTTGAGATCTTCAGTTACTGGAGTAAGAGAGGAAACGACCGATTCCCCTACCCAGGACGGAGATGCGAGAGACTGGGAGAGTCTTTTGTACCGGCTGCTCTAAAGCTATACAATGAGACACACAACGGTCGCTTGACAAGGACTACCTTCCTAATCTAGGATGACTGTAGCCTTAACTGGAACTATAGTTGTACTGACTCTGACCTCTAAGGACCTTTCCAGGGAGGGTGCTCATGTGCGTCTTTCTGCGTCACCCTTGCTTGTTTTATTTGAGTTTTTCTTGCACTGACCAAACACTTTTTGTTTGGTTCTGCACTATTAGGTTGTGTTGGTAGTATTGAGTATTTTGCTTGTGTTTGACATGGCGGTGAGATACTTGTAGCACTGACTAGCATTGACTGTTATGGACACTTTTGTTTGGCACTGTATTGATAGTTGTGCATAAGTATTGTATTTGCAGAGCGACCAGAGAACAACACGTAGTGTCAGTGACTCACAACAGTTAAATGGTACATACAATATGTTATGTTTGTTACCTTATTAAATAATGTCAATATAAATAAAGATTAATATGTTATGTTTGTTACCTTACTGTACAATATAGTCAGCAACCACACTTGCAGTTACCAATTGCATCTTTCTAGTTATTATTACTTGCGCCAGCAGAGTGCGCAAGTACTGTGTTCTGCTGCGTAGGTAGGTATAGCTGTGTGTGTTTAAGCCCGTAGCCAATCAGGGACTAGCATTTCTGGTAACGTCATCATTAACACAGCGGGTGCCCACGAGGTGTCTACGGGACAATTTCTTTGATGTCGCTGGAGGCCCACGACGTGTTGGACGCGTTTACTGTAATTACAGTATAACTTTATATCTCACCGTTAGGTCGGGGCTACGCCTGGATGTAGCCCATTAGCCGCTAGTCGGTTCGAGTCGACGCTGAGAGCATCGCGCGGCCGTTTTTCTCCGTATACTCCAATGCATTTCCACATCTTTAAAGCCCTTTATCTCCGATGTTTGTTTTATGGCTAAAACTGTGGCCGCGTGCGGCAAAATGTCCAAATTTTGATCGGCAGTGAACAGCTATGATCGACACTAGCCCATACAGTAAGTTACACAATAACATCCTGTCTGCGCTCATGTGACCAAGTGACGTCATCACGCATGCATTGACGCAACAGGGCCTCGTATTCTTCTATGGAAGTGCTATGGGGCCACTCAGAGGGGATGACTGGCGCCTCCTGGTGGGCAGTCGATGTGGGACCAGCATTCCTGGTGATGCCAGTTGTCATGTCAGCAACAGCAGAGGCCAAACCTAATGTCAGGGTTATCGGGGAAAGCCCTAAGCTGACCCCTGTAGGGTACCGGGTTAACCCCAACATACATTTAAGTTTAAAAACGGCATATTACTGTGCCGCGCGCCGGAAAATATATTGCGTTTTTAAAGTCCCAAACCCCTGAAATACATAGAATAGTTATAAGTAACACATGTATGTTGTAGGCTTTGTACAGTTTTTTTTTCAGTTTGGAATTGGCAATTGTTTCCAAAATATGAAAAAGTTAATTGTATGAATATCCTACCCGACCTGGTGGAGACCTGTGCTCCAAGGAGCACATTTTCTAGTTTATATATATTTTGCCGGATCATTCAAGATTTGTGTTGTTAAAATGTTTCAAATATATTTCCAAAAATGTTCCAAAAATATTCAAATTGTTTTCAAGACATTTTGAACATGGCAGATCTACAAGCTCACAACATGTCACATCGCTCATAATACCTCCCTGTTAGTTTGTCCTACTTCTGAATGACAGCTGAATTTCCCTCCCAGGATCAATAGGGATCACCTTATTGTATCTTGGTAGAGGGGTTGCTGGTTCCTCCCACCAACCTGACAAAGGCGCACACAGAGAGTGTTTGGTGTCCTTGTGCTTTTTGTGTTTTTTAAACGTCTCCTACTGAATTTACACATCTCTTCTGTAAATTATTAGAGTGTTGTTATTAAATAACAAGGCTTGTAGAGCGGCTTGTGGGGTAAATGTGCGCTGCTCAGAGCAGCGTATGAGACAGGCAGCGCAGGGGCCGGGCTGCGTGCGAGTAGCCTGGCCGGGCCCGGCGTCATACTGCATTCACTCACTCATTCCTTCCCCAGTATAACGTCTGGCCTTCGGCCTGTTGGCAGCTTGAAAAGTGGGCGGGAGTGCCTTGAAGACAGACTCCTCTAACCAATCAGCGTAGCAAAACATCTCTCAGCCAGTCGGAAGAACGGCAAACAAACACGTATTTTCGGCCAAACTCCGCTAGCGCATCCCCCGTGTTCCTTTATAATTGTTGTAATTGATTCCAACCCTGAAATAACTGCACTTATTGCTTGTTTTATCGTTAGAGCGTTAACTGTTACACTTGTTGCATCGCAAGGGCAGCTATTGTTGTTTTGAAAATGCTGCAGCATGCATCTACGTCACCGGCGTCTACACATGGACCAATCAGGGAAAGCTTTTCACTTGTTGTCAGGAAGACTACGTTTCTTGTGCGGACAACAGTCACTGATTGGCCCCGATCAGAAAATAATCAGTATACTCGCTGCCTAAACACGGAAGGCCAGACGTTTTCCTGGGGAAGGAATGAGTGAGTAAACGCAGTATGACGTCAGGCAACGCCAGGCTAGCGTGCGAGTGGACTGGACACAGACTGGCAGACTGTGACCAGACGGAGCCACCGAGCCATGGGATGTTTACGCTCACAGGAGGTCCTGTTTGCCTCCTTCGAGTCCCGCCAGAACATTTTCACTGTCTTTAATGTGTTTCATTTTGTTCATTATTGTTAAATTCTGTGTTTGTGTGGCAGACCTTTCTGGGGCATTTCGGAAATACAGAACAAACCGTGTTAGTGTTGGTTCAATACGGAACGCCAACATTTCATTCTCAAATACGGGACTAATCTGTATTTATACGGAACTGGTGGCAACCCTAACAACTGTAGAGTGTCAAGGCCTTGTGATGTGACAACTTGTGAGCTTGTACATTGGCTATGTTCACCATTTTGAAAAAATGATATAAAAATAATAAAAAATAAACTGTTTTGGACTGTGAGAATGCCCAACTTGCTGCTGGAAACAATACTCAGGCCTTGCGTAGGGTTTAACCTGAAGGTGAGTTTATTCATCAAACGACCAACTTAAAAACGTTCAATTCTTGCTACAGACATTGAAATGGTGACTTTCCATCCCTCAGTTCTCACTCTCTACTATAGTTCACTGGCAGCAGCAGCCTTTTATACCCACGTGAGCTGATGAACCTGGACTGATCCATTCCAATCAAGGGGTGTGGTCTAACCCTAAAGCATTGTAAATAAATGAGTACATATGATTAACACATACAAATATATTACAGAACTCTTAAACACTACAACAATAACGATCATTTAACCTTCTCACACTATAATACAACATAAATAGCAAAAGCACATCTCAACCCCCCCACTGACATCCTAACTATGGTCCAGCCCAATCTACTGAAGACACATGTGACCGAGTCACATTAAATGTAATACGTACAATTCCTAGTGCTTGTCAGGGTGGGGGTCCCCAGTTCATTAGGTTTATTTTGGGGGTTAAAGCCTAAAAAAGTTAGAGAACCCCTGCACTAAACATTAACATTGCATTTACAATTAAAGTGCCAATGTGCTGTGCAAACATGTAGTGTCCAAATAGTCAATGAATAAGGGTTATGTGCAAATATCAGTAACAGAGGACCTCTCTCTGTCACATGGACATACCAGGTTTCCAACCAACGATAGCCTATTTAGAAGGCTACAGTTACTATTGCCAACCCACTTTATTTGTTGTTATTTGCAGAGAGAGTCATTGGTGTCTTGAAGAATTGTTACCACATGCTGGATGGCCCGCATTGTACATGTGGACATTGTGGAAAATGTGAATAATATTAAAAAATATATAATAATTAGGAACACTTTGTCAGTTGCTGCATTTACTGGTCCAAGTTAAGACATTACAACACATAGAGGAAGCCATACGTAAACTAGAATTGAATATTATTCAATAATAAAGTTTTGGTGCTTGTTGTTTTCTTAATGTGTTAAGCCGCAGGGGGGTCCGGGGGGGTAACCTGCCTAAAATTTATGGCGGAATTAGTACAGTTGTGGACACAAAATGACAATGATCGTGCCTATAGTGTTCACCCACCAAATGTCAGCTAACCCCTGGAAATGCACAAATGATATGTATTTGGTCCACGGAGCGGCTCCATGGCCTGCCCATCCCAAAATATTTTGTTCCAGGGACCCCCAGAAGTAAAGATTTGAGTTAAAAATATTCACTCTGCATTTGGGTCTAAAACTATCTGCATTAGCATCGGGATTAATTATTGTCCTTATAGGACTGGTCGGATCAATGCCATGGTTATCTGACTGATTTAATTACCTGGTAGCTGAGACACACTTTCACATTTTCATGAACATGATCAATTACACTTATCACAATTAGGGATGCCCCGATCAGTTATTTTTTCTCCCGATCCGATACCGATCAAATATTATTGCTTCCGATTCGATCCCGATCTTTCCCGATCCGATCTTTTGGCAAGGCATTAAGAAAAAAAAATTCGATTCATTCTATCACTTAGTGCAGCACTGAATCAACAAATTAAAAACAAAGCTTATGAGTAGTGTATAGTGATATAGGCCTACTAGTGCAGTGTTTCTCAAGCATTGTGCAGCGGACCTTTGGTGTGGCCTTTGATATTTGGCAGTGAAGTCACGATTTAACCCTCTAAGGCCCACGGTTGTAATATTACAACATTTGTATTTTATCCAAAAAAAGGTTTAAATCATTTTATTTTAGCTCCCCCTACCACCTAAACACCACCATTGGATTCTATTGTTTAGTATTACAATGCCATTGGCCACAATATTTGCATATAAATACCCCCCACAGGGGCTGACATTCACACCCGCCACACCCGCTGAAATTCCAGAGTTTTGACGAACAACATCTCACTTTTTCATGGAAGCTATACCTCACAAAAACATAAGTAAAATGCCTGTACTATTTTTTTTGGTGATCATTAGAATGTCTAGAACATGTACATATGTTATTATTGTGAAAAATATCCCCCATATGTAAATTAGAGCATGATTTATGATTTTTGATTTATGGCTATAAAATCTTACAAAAACATTTTTTTGAAAAAAACATTACATTTTCCTCTTAATAGGACTCCTACAACACCATCTGATTTTTTTCAATTTTTTATTTCAAGTATTTCTTAATGCGGGCCTTAGAGGGTTAAGGACTTTTAAAACCTGTTTAATACCTCAAAAAATAAAATAAAATAGACCATTACAGCATCAAAAATAATCAACAAACTATATAAAAACCAGTCTGCTTGAAAAGTATGCATCTGTAGCAACTAGTTGACAGTGCAGAGAGACATAATTGCCTTCCTTTGATCCATTAACAAGGGGCCATTAGTACTTATTGGCATCAGCTGCCAGCTGGACACAGAGTCTGACACAATCACCTCCCCTCTGCAGGGCTCTGTGTCTTAGTGGGGTTCCTGGTACATGTATTTTTTTCGTTCATTCATTTCAAATTTGTGTTAAAGTTTATTTTTCACTTCCAATTTGTAGATTATGGTCTATAGAACAATTTTGGTTCGAGTGTCAAGACAGTAGATTGAAGAAAAATATATTTTTTGCCCTATTTCCAAAATGACCAAAATCGGAAGATAAGCGACCATCATGTCGCATACACAAACTTTAGAAGGCAAAGGTAGCCAATCAGGAGGGAATATGGGAAATGGGACTGATCCATGTTGATGACATGACTATAGAGATACTGTGTACCGCTTTGTGTGATTTTAGGGCAGAATCTGTTGGAGCAGTGTCCAAAAATGTGTTTTGCAAGAATCAGCCTCATGGTGGCGCTAGAAGAGGTCGTGGCAACGGTGGCGGAGATATGAGTAGGGCAAAAGTGTGACGTGTGACTGACAGACAGACTGACAGCCGGTGGAGGTTTTGATTGAAAGAGTACTACACATATGCAGATACGTATGTGCTGTTGCCCAGGCACTTGCTTGGAAGACTGTTCAGATCTTGGAAGACTGTTCAGATGTTGATCCAAAGCATCAGTTGGGGGTGGAATTCTTTCCACATCCCAAGTTTTTATGTGAGAATTGTGTCATTCAAACACAATCAACATCATTGCCCTCGTTTGAGTCATCAGGGTACAGCCTACAGACAAAGTTTGTCACCACTTTTTTCAGCCTTGGAGATGCTTATGTCTGAGTGTCGGCGAGCGTTACAGATTCCTCCATGAGGGATGGCACTTTGCCTACTCCGGGCAATAGAGACCATGTATGCAGGAACACGGGCCAAGGTGGTGACCCCAGATGGCAACAGTGAGGAGTTTGACATCCCGGCTGGGGTACTGCAAGGAGACACCCTAGCCCCCTTCATCTTTGTCATAGTCCTAGATTATGCGCTCAGGAAGGCCATCAGTGGACAAGAGCAGGATCTTGGCCTCAAGACGGCACCCTGCAGTAGTCTTGACAGACCTAGACTACGCGGATGACATCAGCCTACTCTCCAACCAATGCCAAGAAAACTGAGGTGATCACCTATAAGATCCTCTCAGAACATCCACCTCTCACAACAGCAGGAGGCACTGCTCTGAAGGGAGTCAAGGACTTCAAGTACCTGGGCTCATGGGTCAACTCAACAGAGCAAAATCTTTAAGTGAGGAAGGCACTTGCATGGAGGGCCCTTAACTCTTTGCGTGCCAGCGCCCTCTAGGGGCCAAAGAATGCCAGCGCATCTCTCATAGGCGAGCGCTTTAGCTTCCAGGACTTCAGCTTCCAGGACCTGACGTGCTCACGTTCATGCACGGCATGGAAATGTCCCGGATGAAGATGCTAACAGAATGGCTATTCCCATTTTGTCATCTAAAAGATCATTTTTGGGCGATTTCACCGTAAATAAACCTCGCGCCGCTTTCCTAAAACACAAAAAAGAGATATAAGCCTTTAAAGATGCGGTCTTTCATTGGATTAGGCGGAGATTGGCGATTGCGTTCGCAAATTACGGCCGGCCGGGACGTTGTTAGCTTTCGGCTAGTAGCTACAAAAATCAAGCCAGGCTTCAGAAGGCCTCTTATCATTTTATTCATGTAATTAAAAAAAGCCGGACTACTTCGGGATCGGCACACTCGTGTACTCATCGGAAGCGGCGCCGAACATTGGGTGAACATTGGGGAGCTCAAAAATGTATTTTAAACCATTTTTAATGGAATATATCGTCGGACAGAGTAGAATGGCTAGCTGGCTAGCGGCTAGCGAGCCAGGACCACCCACGACTCTACAAGCAGCTCGGGGTAAGTGAATTAATAAAAAAAAGATTGTATTGGATTGAAATAAAGCCGAACTAGTTCGGGATCGGCACCAGATGAGTTAATGGCATGGCTAGTGTATGGAACTCCAACCTCCCCCGACAAACCAAACTCAGCTTCTTCTATGCGATGGTATAGCCTGTTCTCCTATATGGCAGTGAATGCTGGACCTTGCTCTGCAGAAGTCTCTAGACAGTGCTACACCAGAATGTTACGTGTAGTGCTCAACATCAGCAAGAGTTCGCATGTCAGCAACAAGAATCTGTATGCTGGAATATTAAGGGTGAACGATAAAATAGCAGCCAGGAGAATGAGACTTGCAGGACACTGACAAGACACCAGGAGCTGCCAGCCAGCAAACTGGTGCTGTGGGAACCAACACATAGTCACCGGTCACGAGGACGTCCCACACTAACATTATGTGGATGTACTCAAGAAAGACGCAGGAGCGCAAAGCACCAGCGAGCTGGCCGGATGTATGGAAAACCGGGATGACTGGAAGCGACCTAGAGAGAGATGGCCGCATTCAGAGCCTGGATGTGATGAAAATTACACAGAAGCACTACAACAACATCTGCGTCTCCAGTATGCACCATCCCAAGTGATGATGTTTGGAGGGCATAGAGAAGATGTAGGCTTACTAGGACACAAGTGTCAGCTTCCTCATGGTTGAATTGATCCATTGGTGGACTGTTTCCAACGTGGTGGACTTGATCACCTGCAGTAATGTAGACATCCTTGTCATCTGGAAACTGTGAATCTGTTAACAACTTACTTGAAAGGAATGAGTACAGCTCCTTCTTACTTAACAGCTCCTTCTTGTTGTCAATGTTTGCCAGAAACCTTTGCCAATTTCAGTACTCCACCATCAATAACAAAAGTCATAAACAATTGGCACAACTAACTCCTCCTGAACAGAAACCTCCTCAACAGAAATCACATCCAGGCTCTGAATGTGGAAATCTGGATCTCCTTCAAAGCTGGAAAGATTACTAGAATGATCTCCTTGAATACCATCGCCACAAACCTGGGCATGACAACATGCAAGGGCATGGCTCTATCCATGCATTCACTGGCTCAGACAGCACATCGTCATTCAAATCCATGGCAGGGTAAGCGATCCTGCTACAAGGTGATGCGCAAAGTGCGTCTTCCAAGCAAGCGCCAGGGCGACAGCACATAACTATGTATCTGCATGAATATGTATTGTAGTACTATGTCATTCATTCATTCAGGTCCATGATGACCGTCCACAGTCCCACTGATTATGGGATGAGTGGTCCCATTTGGACCACTCTGCCCCATTGCCAAGGATATATTAAAGTGTGAAGTGCACTTGTAAACATGCTTGTATGCCAACCTGCACTCGGTGCAGTTGCATGAAAGAAATGTTGAAATGCACACGTCTGTGCAAATGTACTTGTGAGAAACTTGCTAGACCAGAGCAGACTGTATATTAGATTAGAATGTTTATTCTTTGTTAAAATATTGTTCTAGTAGTTGTTAAAGCCAATGGTGCTATATTGTGTTACAGTTAAAACAAATGTAACTGTATTGTTGATGTTGAGTGTAATAACCATGTTATTGTCTAATTTGTGTGAAATATCAGAATATTCAAAACAAATATTTGACTCCAGTTGATTCCTCACACAGTATTGACTTCATATAGCAATAGAAAATATATTGCACAAGCAATTGTGGGAACATTAAGACATGTAAAAAAATCTTAATTCCGATTTTGGTTATTTTTGTTAATAGGGTAAAATATATTTTTCTTCAATCTGGTGTCTTGACACTCGAACCAAAATTGTTCTATAGACCATAATCTACAAATTGGAAGTGAAAAATAAACTTTAACACAAATTTGAAATGACTGAGTGTCCAGGCACCCCACTATCTGTCTCATTTCTCCCTTGAATATGATTGAAAATGATTAAGGATTACTGTGATTATGGTAAGCTTACGTTTCATATCGCATTCACCTTACCTGTAACTTTCACTACTCCCAGAATGTTTTTTTTCAATATTTTTTTCCCGATCTCCGATCTTATAAAAATTACCATATCGGCGGCCGATCCGATCACGTGATCGGGCAACACTAATCACATTAAAAACAAAGGTCATTAATTCAGCAATGATGATCATGGAACACGTTTTAGTGAATCCAAGGACACAGGAGGAGGATGCCATAGTTTGGAAGTGTATTAGGCAATGGGAATGGATTTACATATAGCACAGGCAAACCCATCCACGTTTCAAATCTATTGACGACTATAATGGGCCTGGCCGTTGGTTTTATATTGTGGCACGTTTAATTGATCATATCTCATAACATTAGTGTCTCTACCAGGATTGAACACTGCATATGCAAACATGTTTTTGTAACACAGGGAGTAGAGTAGCCTAGATGGAGAGAAAAACAGATCTCCGATCTCATCTCATGCTTGTGTAACTTGGAGATAGCCTACAGAAACGACAGATCTCCATCTCAGTCAGTGCTTGTGTAATTTGCGGGGAATATATTAATCTGACTCTGATTACAAACCACTTGAACTCCGACTTCTATATCCTATCATGCCAGGGGGAACAAACCCAATTGCAAGCTTGTTGATTTTTGGCACTGCATAGATTGGCAAAAATAGATTTGGTGTAGTGTAGACTGAATATGTGGTCAAAGTAAAGAGCAAAATTGGGTCCCGTTTTATTCCAGAGGTTTTGAAGAGGCAGGAGTAGTAGGTTTAGATGAGGTGGCGAGGTACAGTAGCTCTGTGCGGTGCAGCACAGCGGTGCTTAATAATAAGCTTCCCCTCCGACGAACGATTGCGTTCCAGAAGTCCTTCTGATGTATTTTTCTTGGCTCTCAATGTCTCTATAGTCCAAAAAATCGCTCTGAACGTGATTAAAACGATAGTGTACTCACTGTGTACGCTGTATTAACTATATGGACAACCGTGCATACAGCCAGGCACCAACGCCTACATAAGCAACTCACACACGGAGAAAGGAAGACCACTCCCCCTAACCTAATAAAGCAGGGAGGGCAAAATCGCGCTCTTTCGAACGACCATCATTTCGACCGGAGGGTTAGCAACTCATGGACGAGGGTTAGAGTCGGGTGTCGAAAAGATGACATGTAGAAACTGCGACACGTTTCCAATAAAGTAGGGAGGGCTATTCTAGCCCACTCAAGCTGTGGCGCTCGATTCCATATCTATGCTATGCCGAGGGCACTGACATACGTGCAGACAGCCTGGCGCCGCCCGCCCATCCTCCTTCGGACACATTTATCGCCTTTCCCAAACAAAAAAAAGGGGGGCCCACAAAAGGAGGAGCACTCGATTCCACATGCTGTGCACACTGAGCGGCCGGCGCTCTAGGCTGAGCCCACTGACTTCAATAGAATACGTGGAGGCAGCCTAGAGTGCCGCCCGCGTGTCCTCATCAGGGGACATTTATCCACTTTCCCACGCCCACGTGACTGTCAAAGCGATTTGCGAGGGTAGGTAAAGAGTTTTGGCTATCACCAAAACTAATAACATCCAGGAATGCCTTCCCTGTACTGGGCCTGAGCTCATCTGAGATGGACTTTGTGTCCTCTGAGCTAATGAGGAAAAGGACCCTTACCATTTATAGGGACATTTTACTTCCAGCTCACCCTCTCCACAGCAATCACAGCACACATAGCCATCACATGAAGCTCCCATGAATGGCATATGCTGGCAAATTTGTCAACCAGCCTAGCTGATGACCAGGTTCTCGTGTGATTGGTTTAACTTCATCAGTGATGTGGATGAAAGAGGACAGGCTGTCTGTAAAAGGTCCACCTCCAACAGCATAACGATATGTGGCAAAGGCATCTCTTCTCAGGTTTTTCCCCCTATCGAGCCATGGCTTATTGAGAGACCTGTTTCACTGGCAGATTTCAGTGATGAAGTTCTCACTAGGGTTTGTACATCTCAGTACACACACATTCACACACGGTCACATTCGTGTCCGTGGTGAAACTTGGCAATGTCCGTGGCAAAGGTTTCAGTTTTGAGGGGGTGAGAGGGAAAAGAATATGGATTAAAATATATATTTTATATTTCTTTTTACCCCATAATGTAAATAAAAAAACATATATAGGCTACTCTAAGTACACACAATCCATCCTGGATTCATCGTTGTCCGTGTTTATGTTTGGATAAACGTGTCAGCGACGCGAACGAGACCACAACAAGCGGTGGTAAGATAATAAACAGCTGTGTTAAAATGACGCGATCGTGGCTCAACACTGGAACTATAAAAGTGGATCAAGAGGAGATTATTCTGACCAGTCTCCCAAGTACCCCTGCGGTTGGACGTGACCGTTGGCAGCCAATAGCATTCGAGACGGTACCATTTCTACCAATGAACGTTGACTTCTACAATGATGGTGGCACCCAGGCCCAAAAAAAGCTTCATTTTCACAGCATAGAAACCAATGGCTTCCCACCGTCCATATTTGTTACAGTCTATGGTGTGACATGGCATTACAGGGTTAGGAAGCTTGGTAATGATAGCAGTCATGATACTGGCTGCATTATGGAGCTCCTCCATGTATTCCATGTCTGACATGGCATTACAGCAGGGGTTTTCAAACTTTTTGGACTCAGGGCACCCTTGCAAATAACTCTTTCATCCACGGCACACCTGAGTTACACTATATATATATATATATTTATATATATGTGTCACGGTTTGATAGAGAAACAGTATGATCGAGAAACGGAGCACTCGTCGTGCGACACGGGGCGAAACAAGCGGAGCGTCGGCAGGAATGATAGCGCCTCACCCCACGGAGGTTAGGGTTAGGGTTAGGGTTAGGGTTAGGCATAGTTTTACTGAGGTTAAGGTTAGGGTTAGGGTTAGAGTAAGGCATAGTAAGCTAATGGCTAAACACTGCCGAGCTAGGCTAGTAAATAAAGAAAGAGAGTCGCAAACGAGTGACGTCAGCGCCACTAGTGAATGGCTGTCGTCGCCATCTGGTGGTGATTGGTGTGTGGTGAACGACAAAACAAGCGCTCTTACAATGAACGTACTGAGTTACCCAAACGTACTGTAACATATATATTAATCTTACATCATATTGGAGAAATATCCATTTCCATCAGAACTGAAAATAACGTTGTAATTGACGTTTTACCACTTGAACCCCAGCATGCCTATTCTGGGGGAAAGGTTCACCAAAAATAGCCAATCTACAAGCTCACAACGCGTCACAACGTGAGCTTGTAGATCTGCTATTTTTGGTGAAGAGAGTTGTCGTAGATGGGAAAAGAACTCATCGAGTACAGTACAAATCAGGTCTGTTTTACTAAGCATATATTGATGAATTTCCAAATCTTATCAAATTATCTCGCGGCACCCCTGGACTGGCATCACAGCACCCCAGGGTGCCCCGTCACCCACTTTGAAAACCCCTGTATTACAGCACCCAGTCAGGAAGAATGCAAATGAGCAGCTTGTTTATCTACGCCGCAGATATCTATATTCATCTTTAGCTTCCTGTCAGCAAGAAGTAAAACCACCTGATGAAGAGATAAGATCAGCAGCTGTGCTCTAGTTATCAAAGTAAAAGTATGAAAATGTTGGCATCAAAATTAACTTAAAGTACCAAAAGTAAAAGTACAAAATGTTTGAAAATAGCAGCTCTACAAGCTCACAACGACGCGTCAAAGCTTGTTGTAAATAGAGCTGAAGTGGTTAATGTATGTTTTATAATACTAGAAGCTGGGCCGCCCTTCGGGCGGCCCAGCGTCTAGTCGGCGACCTGGCCAACTCGGAACAATGTAAATAGGGAATGAATGCCCCGCCCTTTAATGCAAACCCCATTATACCTGTTTTCATAGGACCCGTTTTGACCATTTGTCTGCCTGTGTCCATTTATGCCCATATATGGAGATATCTGTATCTGTCTGTCTGTCGGTGTCCATTTTATGTCCATATATGGAGATCACTGCAGTTATAGTTCTGGGTCCATTTTATGGCCATATATGCCCATATATGGAGATATCTGTCTATCTGCGTCCATTTTATGCCCATATATGGAGATCTCTGTATCTGTCTGTCTGTGTCCCTTTTATGCCCGTATATGGAGATCTTTGTGATTCTGCATCCATTGTATGCCCATATATGCCATATATGGAGATATCTGTTTATCTGCGTCCATTTTATGCCCATATATGAGATTTCTGTCGCTTTTTCAAACAGATGGTCAAAACGGGTCCTATGACAACAGGTATAATGGGGTTTGCATTAAAGGGGGAACCGGCACTGTGTCTGCAACACAGTCGGAGGCACAGACAGATACAGAGATCTCCATAATGGGAATAAAGGGACACAGACAAACAGATGGAGGAGGAGACAAACTTAATGCAAACCCCATTATACCTGTTGTCATAGGACCCGTTTTGACCATCTGTTTGCCTGTGTCCATTTATGCCCATATATGGAGATATCTGTATCTGTCTGTCTGCGTCCACTTTATGCCCATATATGGAGATCTTTGACCATCTGTTTGCCTGTGTCCATTTATGCCCATATATGGAGATATCTGTATTTGTCTGTCTGCATCCATTTTATGCCCATATATGGAGATCTATGCAGACACAGTGCCAGTTCCGGAAAATCCTGATGTCAGACATCAGAATCCGAACCTTTCGTGCTGGTTCCAGAAAATCGTGTATCGGGTCGGGTCGGGTCGAGGCCGAGCACTGCACTACCTGCTGCGGTGGGGAACGCACGTGCCGAATTTGAAATAGGGAATGAATGCCCCACCCTTTAATGCAAACCCCATGAATGCCCCACCCTTTAATGCAAACCCCAATATACCTGTCATAGGACCCGTTTTGACCATCTGTTTGTCTTTGTCCACTTATGCCCATATATGAAGATCTCTGCACACACAGTACCGGTTGCATAAAACTCTGATGTCAGACTTTATGCCCATATCTGGAGAACGCGCGTGCCGGTGGGAAGAAGGGTTCTCGAGATACGCGGATTACATACATACATACACATTCACAGAGATTTTGTGTTGACTCATGTGGCGTACGTGATGTCAGAGCCTTTTATGAAGTGATGTCACAATGACTCAGCGCTTGCGCCGATTTCCTCAGGAACAGCCTGATGTTAACAATCAGCTCCGCGTAAGGAGATTCCGAACGTTTCGCGCCGCTTCGGGAAAACCGCATGCCGAGTCGGGCCGAGGCCCGGCACTGCACTCCGCGCCGCGGCGGGATGGAGATCACTGCAGTTATAGTTCTGGGTCCATTTTATGGCCATATATGCCCATATATGGAGATATCTGTCTATCTGCGTCCATTTTATGCCCATATATGGAGATCTCTGTATCTGTCTGTCTGTGTCCCTTTTATGCCCGTATATGGAGATCTTTGTGATTCTGCATCCATTGTATGCCCATATATGCCATATATGGAGATATCTGTTTATCTGCGTCCATTTTATGCCCATATATGAGATTTCTGTCGCTTTTTCAAACAGATGGTCAAAACGGGTCCTATGACAACAGGTATAATGGGGTTTGCATTAAAGGGGGAACCGGCACTGTGTCTGCAACACGACAAACAGATGGAGGAGGAGACAAACTTAATGCAAACCCCATTATACCTGTTGTCATAGGACCCGTTTTGACCATCTGTTTGCCTGTGTCCATTTATGCCCATATATGGAGATATCTGTATCTGTCTGTCTGCGTCCACTTTATGCCCATATATGGAGATCTTTGACCATCTGTTTGCCTGTGTCCATTTATGCCCATATATGGAGATATCTGTATTTGTCTGTCTGCATCCATTTTATGCCCATATATGGAGATCTATGCAGACACAGTGCCAGTTCCGGAAAATCCTGATGTCAGACATCAGAATCCGAACCTTTCGTGCTGGTTCCAGAAAATCGTGTATCGGGTCGGGTCGGGTCGAGGCCGAGCACTGCACTACCTGCTGCGGTGGGGAACGCACATGCCGAATTTGAAATAGGGAATGAATGCCCCACCCTTTAATGCAAACCCCATGAATGCCCCACCCTTTAATGCAAACCCCAATATACCTGTCATAGGACTCGTTTTGACCATCTGTTTGTCTTTGTCCACTTATGCCCATATATGAAGATCTCTGCACACACAGTACCGGTTGCAGAAAACTCTGATGTCAGACTTTATGCCCATATCTGGAGAACGCGCGTGCCGGTGGGAAGAAGGGTTCTCGAGATACGCGGATTACATATATACATACACATTCACAGAGATTTTGTGTTGACTCATGTGGCGTACGTGATGTCAGAGCCTTTTATGAAGTGATGTCACAATGACTCAGCGCTTGCGCCGATTTCCTCAGGAACAGCCTGATGTTAACAATCAGCTCCGCGTAAGGAGATTCCGAACGTTTCGCGCCGCTTCGGGAAAACCGCATGCCGAGTCGGGCCGAGGCCCGGCACTGCACTCCGCGCCGCGGCGGGGAACGCGCGTGCCGAATCTGAAGCCGGTGGGACGAACGGTTCTCGAGATACGCGGATTACAAACAAACAAACAGACAGACAGACAGAGATTTGTCGCATTTATAGATAGATAATAATTTACCGGTATTTCTAAAAAGTAACTAGTAACTAACGTTTTCATATACATGTAGTGGAGTAAAAGTACAGTATTTGTATCTGAGATGTAGTGGAGTAGAAGTAGAAGTAAAGTACAAATATAAGTGTACTTAAGTAGGCTACAGTACTTAAGTAAATGTACTTAGTTACTTTACACCACTGCCTGCCTGTCTGTCGGTCTGCATGCCACTCTGCCTTTTTTCTGTCACCAGAAACACATTATAAATATATCTTCACCAAAAATACGACACGTTGTGAGCTTGTAGATCTGCCTTTTTTTTTTTTTTTTGCTTATTCCCCCCAGAATGGTCATAGCTGGGGTTCACATGGTTAATGCTATTGCTAACCATGTAATGACGTTTTCATGTTTATCAAGGTGGTGCACTAATGTTTTCATATTGCTGGGTAACGTGGATAATATTATGTTGTATTGCATGTGCATAATGTGCAATAATGTACATTTCTCCATCTGTCCTTAGCCTATTAGTTAGGTCAAAAATGGCAGTTCCGTGACCGTGGAGAGCAAAGGTCCGTTTCTCAATGGATTTGTCATCTAGAAGGGTTATTAAACAAATTTGGCCGGGGTGTCTTTTTTAAAAGGGTGGGGAATTTTTTTTAGAGACCAAAATCCAAAATGGCTACAATCAGCTATGACGAAAATTAACTTTTCAATGGTTTGACCTACAGTTATGAATAAAACTAGTTTTCTGTGACTTTTTGGGTTGAGGAATCCATAATTGATGTTAATTTAATGATTTAACCTGTTTTTAAACTTCTCATCCAAGATGGCTGCCAACTATCAGCTCTGAAAGGTCATTTTTTTTAACATTGTCATAGAATCTTCATATTAGGCTCTAATGAAAGCTCCGTTCAAGCTAAAGCTAGTACAACTAAAATAATTACACATAGGTCATCTCAAAGGTCATCTCAAAGGTCATCTCAAATGTCAAAAAGCTCACCTTTTGGCCTTATACAGTGATTATTTATCAAACTAATAGACTGCTCCACTTCATCGGAATCTGTTGATTCTCCACAATGGCTCCACTCATCATCAGTACTACTGTCATCTGAAGAGTCACAAGGTGGGAGCTGCTGGGGCAAGGTTGGAAGCGTGTGATGCACTGGTCGGCACTTCCCATTCACAAGTTCTCAACCTTAACCAAGGGGTAAGGGATGCTCTAGCAGGTTGTAATGGAGCTGGCAAAATGTAAGGTTGTTCTTTCAAGATGAAGATTCGGTGAGTCATCTTCAGGTGGAGGACAGAGTGTAAATTGTTTCTTATATGTGCCACTTTGAAGCTCTGACGACAACGAAGAGCACACATACTGACACATTCTAACTCTTGCCTCAGGATCAGACATCACCTTCTAACATTTTCTTATATGGTAGCCCTTTCGTGGACCGGCTAAAGTGCCATGGCATATGACAACAACCATGACTATGGGAGGTGGATGTCAGATTATTTCCCCACATCGGTCTGGTATCAACTGCCATCGATGTAGCCTGACTTAGCGCCAGACTCAATCACACACTTCGTTTGTGGGATAAACCACCCACCAACAGGGGGTGGTGATGTGCGGACTGAAGTGTCAGGCTACCATCGATGAGCATTGAGCAAGCAGTTCAGGACCCTGAAGGATGCTGTGCATGAAGGATTTGAATACTGAGCTATTTGACAGGTCTTGTCCTACCCTAGCCTCGATCTCCCCGATGGAGAGATCGAGGCTGTAGGCCCTGGTGGACCGACAGCCTCGATCTCTCCATCTGGGTCAATGTGCAAGACTGTTAAGTCGTTAAGAGTTCTTCAACCTAGACCCAATTACAGAGGAACCAAAAGACCAGATCACCCTTGTGGACATGGGGCTGATCTGGAGGCTAGCGACTGTGAGGCTAGGAAGAGGGATGGCTCTCAGAGTACCCCTGAAGTGACTATCTGGATAAAATATGTTCTCTTGCCATGCAGATGTTGAAGCTGACCTACTCTTCAGCATCAAGGCTTATGAGCATGATCATCTTCCTCATGTGGGGCGGCATAGCTCAGGGGTAGAGAAACCGTTATTAGAGCACAAAGGGTTCCCAGTTCGAATCCGGGCTCCCCCTGAGTTAATGTTGAAGAGTCCTTGAGCAAGACTCTGAACCCCTAATTGCTCCCGGTGAGTAGGTTGGTGCCTTGCATGGTTTCCTCCGCCATTGGTGTATGAATGTGTGCGTCAATGGGTGAATGTAATGCACAATCTATGTAAAGTGCCTTGGATAAAAGCGCTATATAAATGCACCATTTACCATTTCAAGCAACAAAACATCCACACTTCCCAAATGTTTTCCTCAAGCCTGAAGAAAAGTTCCCAGGAGCTGAGTTCAACCAACTCATGGTCAACTCAAGAAGGCTCAAAGAAGGAGAAGACACCCACCCGGAAGTTGGCACACCACGGTCCATGCGCCATGACACTTTTGGGTGGTGGAAGTGGCACCGCTAATGTTATTCACCGAACCTCCGGTGCCACTTCCGCCACCCAAAGTGTCATGGCGGATGGCCATGGAGCCTAAAATGACGTCGGTGTCCATTCCTTCTTTGATCTTCCTTGGGTCAACTCAGGAAACTAGGTGAGATTGAAGAAGCTTGTGAAGGAAGAGTTGAAAGCACAAGTTTGTCGGGTGCAGGCCAGGGTGACGTTGTATAGTGTGAGGCGTGTACTGTAGGGACTATGTCTTCAAGCATCCATTGTGAGGACACGGACGTGTATGTCCAAGCAGCTTTTGTTTCACAAAAACTCAGCATGCCATCCTGCAGCCAGAAGAGGCTGCAGACATCATCATAACTATCCATGTAATCACTGGCAGTGACCACACCTCAGGGTCCTATGGGCACGGAAAGAGGAAAGTGATGTCTGGTCCTGAGGAAAGAGAGCTCATGAGTGAGAGTTTGGAGTTAGTAGACCTCCCATAGTCATGGTTGTTATATGCCATGGAACTTTAGAGAGCTACCCTACTAAGAAAGTGTTGGCAAGATGTCAGAGGAGACATGAAGTCATGTGTGCTCTTCGTCATCTATAATGGTGAGAGTTCAGTTGTTTCCGGTGGGCAGGCCAGAGCTTCAACTGACACATTTAAGAAACAATTCACACTACATCTTCCTCCTGATGATGACTCACTGAATCTTCATCTTTAAGGGACAAACTACCCTACATTTTGCCAGCTCCATTACAACCTGCTAGAGCATCCCTTACCCCTTGGTTATGGTTGAGAACTGTTGAATTTGAAGTGCCGACCAATGTGTCACACCTTTCCCCCTTTCCCCAGCAGCTCCCACCTTGTGACTCTTCAAATGACAGTAGTACTGAATCTGATGATGATGAGTGGAGCCAGTGTGGAGAATCAACAGATTCCGATGAAGTGTAGCGGTCTATTAGTTTGATAAATAATCACTGTATAAGACAACGGTGACCTTTTTGACCTTTGAGATGACCTTTGAGGTGACCTATGTGTAATTATTTTAGTTGTACTAGCTTTAGCTTGAGCAGAGCTTTCATTAGAGCCTAATATGAAGGTTCTATGACAATGTTAAAAAATTGACCTTTCTGAGCTGATAGTCGGCAGCCATCTTGGATCAGAAGTTTGAAAACAGGTTAAATCATTAAATTAACATCAATTATGGATTCCTCTACCCAAAAAGTCACAGAAAACTAGTTTTATTCATAACTGTAGGTCAAACCATTGAAAAGTTAATTTTCGTCATAGCTGATTGTAGCCATTTTGGATTTTGGTCTCTAAAAAAAATTCCCCACCCTTTTAAAAAAGACACCCCGGCCAAATTTGTTTAATAACCCTTCTAGATGACAAATCCATTGAGAAACGGACCTTTGCTCTCCACGGTCACGGAACTGCCATTTTTGACCTAACTATATAGCCTGGAAACCACACCAATCTGACATAATAATAACAAAATGTACTTGAGTAAAAGTACAAAAGTATTGGTATCAAAATGTACTTAAAGTACCAAAGGTAGAAGTAATTATTGTGCAGAATGTTCCATGTCAAGTTTTCAAATGTATGCAAATCTTAGCAGATCTACAAGCTCACAATGTGTACACACATGGACATGAACACATGAACAAACGGACATACACAGAAAGTCACATATTGGATCCAGGGGTCCAGTTGTCCGGTTTTACAATGAAGCAAACACAGAACTAAAAGTTCCTATGATTGGCTGCTAGTTGCACTGTTCTGGTACCAAAAGCAACATGTTCTCCATAGGATTCCATTAATTTCCCCTGAACTGATTTTCTTACCTTAATAAACATTGTCATAAATACTTTATGGTTCCTGTCGCTAATTTAAAGCTTTGTTTCAATCACCATGATATGTGTTTCGTGAAAATATGGTCCAATGTATGTTATATTTGAAGTTAAAGCAGGGTATGATGTAGAGGGGCTTGTGTGATGATTCTTCTTCGTTTGCTTTATTTTCAGCAAGCTCAAGACATTCTCCCAAGTATCCCTGCGGTTGCACGTGACCGCTTGCAGCCAATAGCATTCCAATTGGGTACCAGTACACAATGTTTTCGCTCTGATAGAAACCAACCAATGGGTTACGTGACGGTTCTCACCGTCCATATTTTGTACGGTCTATGATTGGAGCGCCTAGCACCCCTCCAAAACATGGCATAAAACCAGCTAAGTCACGAAATATGTAGCGAAAATAGGCTAATGTGTTCACTTCCGGCAGAAAGCGTGAAAATTTGCACCTAGGGGTATTTTTGTGCGCCGAATTCAAAAATTGACGGTCCCAAGCACTTTTCCCATGGGATCTGGTGGCTCTAATTCACTTACCATACTAGGGAAAAAAGACCCCCCAAAAAATTGTCTTTAAATAGCATGTGAGGGGTCTATCTAGGGGGTTTTCATGATTCTGAATCCATTGCAAGCATTTGTTTTTGCACGAAAAACATTCCTTGGGCAAGAAATGGACCCTAAACAACTGTGAAAAGTGATGACTCATCACTAAACCATAGTTTTGTGGGGTCCATTTCTTGCCCAAGGAATGTTTTTGTGCAAAACAAATGCTTGGAATGGATTCAGAATCATGAAACCCCCCTAGATAGACCCCTCACATGCTACTTAAAGAAGATTTTTGGGGGGTCTTTTTTTCCTAACCCTAACCCTATGGTAAGTGTATTAGAGAAAAGTGAATTTGACAAAAGTGCTTGGGAACGTACATTTTTGAATTCAGCGCACAAAAATACCCCTAGGTGCAAATTTTCACGATTTCTGCCGGAAGTGAACACCTTTTTCACATATTTCTCCCACTATTACATGGGACGCAGCTAGGCTAAAGGGTCAATTTCAAACTAGGCAAGAATCAGGGCATGAGAGAAAAAAGGCCCACGAAAATGAAGAAAACGCCTTGTTAAAAAGGTAGGTTTTCAATCCATTTTTTCTGTGACAGGGCCGGACTGGGACTGGGACATAAAGGGCCGGACTGGGGCATCTTGGCCCAGACCGGACCACCACAACCGACGCAAACCGATGATCTACAAGCCCACAACGCGTCAATGGCGTGTGATTATGGATCCCACTGGGAAAGATGGATAACCACACCCCGGACTCATTTTTGAAGCTTGTGATTGGCTGAACCGGACGTAGGGAGCGCCCCGTTGTAGTCACTTGGACCGCGCGAGGTGCACCAAAACCCAATTATCATTGCGTTTATCATGCGCTTGCCCAGGCCTTAGTTACAGCCTGGGCATAAATAGAACGATTGCATTCACCACAGCTTCGTAACTCACGGGGACTCGCGCCTGCGGCGCTCGGGCGCGAAGAGCAGGACCAAGGTCCACTGGCCTTCGCGCCGCTTGCAATGTCGTGGACAATAACTGTGAAAACGAGTGCTCTATGCCGTTTCCATCCATCTTTCCCAGTGGGATCCATAATCAGGCGTCAATGGCAGTGGCGCCTTGTGGGCTTGTATAGCTGTTATATGTTTCGGGGAGACTACTGGGTCACAGTAGCCTGTGATAAGTCGGTATTCAGATGATAGACAAGCCAGTGGGCCAATCAAGTGATGTCTCTCTGCTCTGTGGGCCGGTGCTACTGAAGGATTGGCCCTCTCCACTTAGTGGCCGCCCAGCCCAAACATTACCGTAACTATCCTAAAACGAGGCAAAAATAATGTGGTTTAAAAAGTCAAATGAAAATGATTATTATGTATTTTTTTGTTTGTTTGTTTGTGCCCACTGGCCCACTAATGGTCGGCCCACCGGGTTAATGCCCGGTATGCAGAGATGGGCACAAAATACAAAAAAAAAAAGAAAAAAAGAAAAGAAAATACTTGTTCAGTACTTGGTCTAATATTGACCAGGATACTGTCACAAAGATACTGTCCTTGTGAAATATCCTGGTAAGTATTTCATATTGTATTTAATTAGTATTTTGTATTTTGTGCCCATCTCTGCCGGCCCGCTATGCCAGATGTCCAGTCCACCCCTGAGTGTCAGTGGACTGTGGAGCTCTCAGGTGTTCAGAGGGAGTTCCACAGTGGACTGTGGTGCTCTCAGGTGTTCACAGGGAGTTCCACAGTGGACTGTGGAGCTCTCAGGTGTTCACAGGGAGTTCCACAGACGTGGGGCATTAGAAGCAGAGGGTCCGGTCGGTCGGCCATGGTGAGGAGGGTCCGCGTCAATATGCCGTGGGGCCGGTGTTCCGGCCACCTAAACCTAACCTTGACCTTAACCTCAGTAAAAATAACACTGGTAATGATAACCTGGTGAAATGCTAACCTGGTCGGACCAACGGACCCTCGAACCAATGCTCAGTCCCCGGTGAGGAGCTTAGTCGTGGGGAGAAGGAGTTGGAAGAACGGAGGCTTCGAGTGGAGGGTTGTGGGGTGAAGTGTTTGTGTGCATGTGTGCATGTGTGTGTGTTTGTGCGTTTATGTGTGTGTGTGTGTGTGTGTGTGTGTGTGTGTGTGTGTGTGTGTGTGTGTGTGTGTGTGTGTGTGTGTGTGTGTTGTGTGTGTGTGCGTGCGCCCGTGCGCCCACAAAGCTCAGTATAGGGCAGCTTCCTGTCAACCAGAAAGGTGTGAATTTCCATCAAAACCACGTGATGAAGATGAAGAGATACGATGAGCTGACGCGTCACTAACAAACACACAGACGACAGCGAGTGTCGATCACAGTCACAACCAGAACCAATCGGTGGAGATCGATGAAGTTCCAGTTGAGAATCCATTGAGATAGAATCCAGTGTGAGTGAATCCAGTGTGAGTGAATCCAGTGTGAGTGAATCCGGTGAGCAGTGAATTGGGTGAGCAGTGAATCCGGTGAGCAGTGAATCCAGACATGGATGGAACAGGGATTTGGATGGTGTTCCTCCTTCTCTTGATCTCAGGTAAACAGTGTATTTTAACCTCTGTCTAGACCAGGGCTGGGCAACCTTAGGCACGGTGCCAACGTTGGCACAGGGGAGGAGGGTGATTGATCACTGGCACACTGGCATGAGGCTTTTTTTTTTAATATAAAATATTTAAAATAACTTTAGTCAGTTAAATGAACTCCTAACTCTGACTGTGGAGGGAGTCTGGGAGATAGGAGGGTTATTCAGTCTAATGATCATTACATCCTGATGTGAACGCAAATAATTCTAAATAAATAAATAAAGGTTGTTATGTGTAGTGTATGGACATCACTTTGATGTGATGTCATAATTAAACTTAATGTTGATATGTCACATCACTGACGATCAAGAAAATGAAAACATGACACTTCAAGTCAAAAAGGTTGCAGACACCTGATCAAGACGGCTCTGTTAGGACAGATTCATACTCCACTTTTAGAGCTGAATTTATTTCGGTTCGGCTCCTCTGTCCAAACTATACAACATGACGTCATTCAGAGGTTCGGGGGGAGGGGGGGCTGTTCGGTGCCACTGAGATTTTGTGATTCCCTGAACCAAACCAAAATGAATTTGTCTCTAAAAGTGGAGTATGAATCAGCCTACTCTGACTACTTTTTTCCCTTTCTTTTTTTTCCGTCTACACAATCTCGCTGCCAAAAATAGTCGATCTACAAGCTCACAACACTCTAGTCTAGAATGTGACACGTTGTGAGCTTGCAAATCAGCTATTTCTGACTAAGGTTTATGTTTAATATGTGAATGCTGGGGTTCAAGTGGTTATTCAATAGATCAGTGCTGCTGCTGCAGGTTAACGTGCACTCTGTGGCTGTGTGTGTGTGTGTGTGTGTGTGTGTGTGTGTGTGTGTGTGTGTGTGTGTGTGTGTGTGTGTGTTTGTACAGTGCATCATCATGAACACCATTACAGCTATGGTTAAACACCAACATAATGTTCTGTTGATTCGACACTTATTAAAAGTATTTTTTCAAATAAAAATCTAACAAAAAAACGAAGTCAACAAGACAGGTTTTGTATATTTATTAGCAGTGGTTCTCATTTCCCAAGTGTTTCTGGTTGAGACCCAAAAGAGAGACGTTTACCCGGGACCCAAAATAGTGAAAATAACAGATCTACAAGCACACAACACATCGCTTTGCGCCAAGTTGCACGCTCGTAGAACTGGTATATTTAAATGATGAGTTTCAGATCCATAAAGGGTCAATTTGGTTTCTTTACTGTAAAGTTTGACGACATTTCGGCCATGGCCTTCATCAGGTGATGAAATATTCAAATTAGAACTTCATAAACACTGTGGAGCATCAGCTGTTGTGTGGACTTATATTCTTTTTAACCCTCCCTAATGACCCTTGGGGGTCCCCGGACCTCACTTTGAGAACCAGTGCATGACAGTAGCCTACAGTACATGCATTTGGTCTTATTCATTGTTGGTTGTTTGAGTTTGTTGTCCATGTGTTGTGTTATTGTATTTGTGTTGTAACATGTTGTGTTATTGTCTCCAATATAGACCGAAGGCATGGCCAAAACTAGGTTGTGTAACTTATCCATCCGTCTGTGCGTGCGTGCGTGCGTTTGAGCAGAGCTAATCCCTGACACCGTTGGCTTGAACGCAGCAAAAAATGTGCACGCACACTTCCTGGATACCAGAGCAGAACCTCTGACCTGACTTTTTCACATGGGCCACCAGGGGCCTGTTTCACTAACAGAGGTTTAGTTAATCCAGGATCTAAACGTAATCCAGGTTTGCCAAAGCCTCCTCCGTTTATCCTGGTTTATTCCGTTCCACTAACGCCAAGCCAGGCTGAGAAGCAGCAGCTTTAGCGAGCCAGGCCCAGGATCATTGAAGCTGGCTAAAAGCTTGTTCGCGTATCCCTTGAAAAGCCCATGCGGTCGAGCGCCGATTCCTTGATCATGACCAATCATGGAACCAAACAGAGAGGCATTCTTCCGTCCCCGATCACGCACCGCGCGTCTCTCTCTCATGCTGCGCAAGAGAGCAAGGACAGGGAGGGGGTGGGGGGTCGTGCGGACATGGGGGGCTCTCTGCCTCGCCTCACTATAGGTCTATAGCTATCGTAGTCTATATATAGATATATTGGTGTAAAATTAAGTAAAAGTATCAATACTATACTGCAATGTAGAAATACTCAGTTACAAGCTAAAGTCGAGAATTAAAAAAATACTTGTGGAAAAGTAGGCCTACAAAAGTATTGGCATCAAAATGTACCAAAACTTTAAAAGTAAAGGTACTCATTATGTGGGATGTCATTTCAATTGTCAAAATGTAGGCTATAATAATCTTTTGAAAATAGTTTAAATGTAATATGTAGGCCTACCTTTACTGTAAAAGTACAATAGTTGGATCTGAGATGTAGAGTAGAAGTAAAAACTATTGGAAGAAGTAGCTGTTATATCCTACTTGTATCGCTAACTTAATTGAAAACACCATAATTGAAACATTGTCAGATTTTTTTTTATCATCTCAAGAACTTCATTAATATATTATCAAACATCTAATAACAATATGCAATATAATGTGACTGATAAATTGAAGATATTATCTTATTGTATTTTTAATTCATTTTATTTTAATGCAGGGTAATTCAAATGAGTCTATTATGTTAACATATGTGTTGAATTAACTGTGGAAAAAGTCATCAGTTTACAAATGGAGTCATTGGACTTCACAAAAGGCACTGGATTAACTAATCTTGGTTTCTAGCCTGCTCCAGAGCAGGCTAGCTTCACAGGTTCATCTCCATGGTAACTAATGTGGGATAACTTTCATGAAACCGACCACTGGCTTAAAGTAATCAGGTTTACTGGCGAGGTTAATTTGCCAAGATAATTCAGCTTTCGTGAAACCGATTGAGCCCTGACCACGGCTAACTTTAATCTGGCTAACTGGTTAATCCAGGTTTAAACCTTAATCCTTCCTTCGTGAAACAGGCCCCAGGAGGCATTTGTTTTTGTATTACCGATTTTGTCCATCTGTGAACATCTCAGACCCCGCTGGACTGACCGGCATTACATTTAACACGCACACTCCCAGGATCCAGTAGTAGGCCAAGGAAGAACCTCTTGTTTAAAACCGGCCTCATGGTGGCGCTATAACAGGCCGCCTCACATCACCAAAAGTGATCACACTTACACCCATAGGGGGCGCTATACATAGACATCAGCGCTATACATAGACATCTGCACCCCATGACTGACACAGCCCTGGGTAGGCAACCCGGCCTGGTGGGGATATGTGCTCCGAGGAACATACTTTACTAGTTTTATAAGTTGTGCTATAAACCACTGCTCCTCATTCCCACCCTGTGAATGTCAAAGCAGCAAACAGGAGAAACAAAGGGCATCTTGTCCTGTATTTCAACACATCTACAACCAACCAGCTGTTACACTGAAGCTCATTTACTTTGTTATGTTTCTCCTCAGCTCTCCAGACTGAACCAACACACACCACACCAGGTAAGACTGTCTGTCTGTCTGTCTGTCTGTCTGTCTGTCTGTCTGTCTGTCTGTCTGTCTGTCTGTCTGTCTGTCTGTCTGTCTGTTCAGTGTGTTCAAAATGTGGGACCAAACCATTAAATCACAGCCCCCACTACAACATGTCTTCTTATAACACTGTTCATATTTGAACCAGTGAAATATGGCTATTTTAATATTCAAAGTGAATAGAAAAGGTCAGTCAGTAAATACAGCAGTGGTGTGTTTGACAAAGAGAGGCAACACATCACAACATTTTAAAAGTAAAAAGAGTATAAACAGTGAAATATTGTTATCAGATAGTTTTGCATTGCAGGGTGTGTATTTTAAAATGTAAACCAACTCAAATGCAATGTCTCACTTTCTCCAGAGGTGGAGCCCTTCCTCATCGTAGCCACCGACTCCAACCTGATGAAGATCAACTTGGACGGCTCCAGCTCCACAGAGCTCAAACAGGTGAAAACCATTAGACATAAAAACACATCCTATGTAATCCTATACTATATTCTACACACACTGCTTTAGACATGCTGGAATGTATTCCTGTCTGAGACTAACACTATTGATGTGCTGTGACAGAACGATGATTGGGCTCTGGCTCTGGACTTTGACTATCAGCAGCAGATGATCTACTGGACAGAATGGTCCTCCACCTCCAGCATCAGTCGCATGCACATCAGTGGCCGTGACGTCCAGGTCAGTGTGACGATGACAACGATGAGGATGAATGACAGAGAAGGAAAACGAAATGAACAATACTTATATTTGTAATGTAAATACTTTGTGATATCAGTGTTAAATATCAAACAAGAGAACAGGCTGCCTGGTGGCTCAGTCTCTTACAGTGTTTTTCTGTCAAATAATTGTAAATATTGTTAGTTTTGTGTTGTTATTATTATTATTATTATTATTAAAGTGTAGTTGCTTATTTGGGCTTTCTGTCTAATGTTGTTTAAAGCAATGGTTCTCAAACTAATTCATGTCAAGGACCCCCATATTGATATGTATTTGGTCATGGACCCCCATCTGAACATTATGTTGTGTCAGGGCAGGGACCCCCATATGATTTGAGAAATATTACAAATAGTTCTCTGAAAATAACTGATGTAGACCCGGCCTGCTGGCACAGCGGTCCAGACACCTAGGCTCAGTGTAGCCTCACAGCGTGTCGTGGGTTTGATTCCCGATTCTGACGGCCTTTACTTCATCTCTCTCCACATTTTCTGTCAGTCTATCCCTATCAATAAAAGGCATAGGCATGTGTAAAAAGAATAGCTGATCTACAAGCTCACAAATAAATTATTTTCAAATAACTGATGTATATTCACCTTATTCCTGGGCCTTTCCAGGACGGCCCTTTTCTGCTGCTTCATTCAACATGTCTTCACTTCCTCCTATAGGCTGCAGCTGTAATCAGTGTGTTGCCAGATGTTGCAAGCTAAACCAGCAACTAGGTCTATGAAAACAATCCCTCCAAAAAGTGACGACTTTACACCAGGTTTTACCACTTTACGTTGACCATTTGAAAATAGCAGATCTACAAGCTATCAACGTGTCACATTGTGACATGCTTGTAGAGCTTGTAGATCTGCTATTTTTGTACAAAATACCCCCCACCTTCCCATTCTCTTTGTATCATTTCTCCATTTCTTACCCCTTGTCTCCCTCCCCACGGTGTCCCCCCTTTGAGAAAACACTTTTGAAAGATTTAAAAACTAAATAAAACATAATGTTGATTATATTCAGAGTGCATGTATGGTTGATTGACAGGTCCTTCACAACACGTTGATCAGTAGACCATCCGGTCTGGCTGTTGATTGGGTGGCAGGAAACCTGTACTGGTGTGACAGTGGCAGGAAGACCATAGAGGTGTCCAAACTAAACGGGTTGTACAGAACAGTCCTGGTCAACACCGGTCTGGACTGGCCAGGGTCCATGGCTGTGGATGTACGCTACGGGTAAGAGCACTGTGGTGACATCATCAACCATCCTGTGAATCACCACGGATACAAGAAGACTGAATAACATCTAAACATTAAACTGATGAAGTTGCATCATAGTCTCTTCCTCCAGCATATCTAAGTTTAAAAAGTCACTGAACTGATTCATATACATTGTTCATTTATATGAAGACAATTTAAATAGTATCATGTAAGTCGTCACTCACTGAAAAATGCTCTAAGTTGAATGTGAAATACTTCCTTGTGATTGGCTGTGCTTTCTGGAGCTCCTATGAGGTAAACTCCAAATATAATGACACCTAATTAGACTAAAACAAATCAGTACAAAACATGTCAATGCTTTTTGCACCAAGGTTATTATAAATTAACTTTTTCTTTTCCTCCATTTCATTTTGACTTTGTTTTGAATTTCAGTTCATTTACATAAAATTTTAAAGTGGATGTTGTATTCCAGACTTATACGTGTAACAGAGTGTTTCTACATTGCAGTACTGATACTTTTACTTAAGTAAAACATTTGAGTACTTTTTACAACACTGGCTCTCAGGGCCGCTACAACCCATTTTGGTGCCCGACACACAACTGGCCGTTGGGTGCCCCCGCAATTTGAGTGGGTGGGGGAGGGGGTTGGTCCCCAGGGTTGGTTTATATAAGATTATTTTGGGCCTCAGGTCCTGAAAAGGTTGAGATCCCTTGCTGTACTGTACAGTACTGTATGTGTGATTAGCTGTGAATAGTGACTCTGACACAGTGTCTCCCTGACAGATACTTGTACTGGTCAGACATAAGTTACAACAACCCCCGCATAGAGAGGATGGGGATGGACGGCTCCAACAGGACGGTCATCGTGAAAGATAAGATCTCCAAGCCCTACGGCCTGACGTTAGACTACATCAACGATCACATCTACTGGACCAACGAGGAGAAACACATTGAGTTTGCCAACCCGGATGGAACCAACAGACACACAGGTAACGCACACGCACACACACACACACACACACACACACACACACACACACACACACACACACACACACACACACACACACACAAATGCACGAACATGCGCATGCACGCACACACGTGCACGCACGCACACATGCACACACATACACACACACACACACACACACACACACACACAAGTACAAACACTTGCATGCACACACAAAGCAATTATGTATTTACTATTGTATACGTAACTTATTCATTTGAACTAGTGTTATAACATACTTTATAATATTTAGTTAATTTATTTTATAATATTGAGACTCTTTTGGTTTTGTGTGTCCATAGTTGTGAGTCAGGACAACATCTATTGTATCACTGTGTTTGAGGATCACATCTACTGGACAGACTGGGAGACCTCCATGACAGACAGGAAGACCAGAGGCTCCATCTACAGAGCCAACAAGACTCATGGAACCAACAAGACCACAGTCATCAGCAACCTGTTCTATCCACGTGACCTCCACATCTACCATTCCTATAGACAACCTGAGGGTCTGTTTGATTGATTGATTGATGGATTTATTGATTGATTGATTGATCACTTAATTGAAAATGATTTCAAAAGGAAACACGAGATGTTTCCATTGTGGTTTTGGGGAAGGAAGGGAGGCAGGAGCAACGACACGAATACAAAACAGAGACAAAAAAATATGTAACAAAAACTAAACGTAAATGAGAGGGTATTTTCACAGTAAAGACAAACCATATACTGTTTACAACTCTCTTTATTACTCTTCATGCTGTTTTATAACATTTATTTATTGTGTGTTATTATATTATTTGATATGTTATGAAAGGTGTTATACAAACACCCTGGCCTACTGGCCATATCATTAAACATTTATTTATTTTTTCAGCCACCAACAAAAATGTCAATTTCACATTGTGACGTTACAAAACTTATAGATGCATTGTTGTTCTTTGGGTACAAAAGGTTTATAAAGCTGTGTAGAAACATGTTCTCATATCCATTCCATGTGTGCATGTTTTCTCCACCCTGCAGTGTCTGGTCATCCATGTCAGAGCAACAATGGAGGCTGCAGTCACCTGTGTCTGCTCTCACCTGGAGGAGGCTACAAGTGTTCCTGTCCCACCGACTCCTACTGGTCAGCTGACAACAAGCAGTGCATGTCCAGCTGCACTGCCAGCCAGGTGATTCACCTCAGCTTCACTGGTGTTACTTTTTATGAATTTATGGGCCCTATGTTCGTACATGCCTTGTCCCTAAACTTTTTTGCAATTGTTTTTACTATTTTGAAAACATTTTTTTTTTAGATATTTCAAAATAGCTGATCTACAAGCTCACAGCGTGTTGATGTAGATCGGCTATAACAAATCTTTTTTAACGTTTTTCAAAATGGAAAGGAAAAAAGAAGCAAAGAAGTTTAAGGATAAAGGATGGGCGAAAATATAGCTCTGTGTCTCATGTCTGCTTTTGATGCATTACTGATTATAAACACAATCCTCTGTCTCCCCCTTCAGTTTGTTTGTCAGAACTACAAGTGTATTTCATTGTCATGGAAATGTAACTCAGTAGATGACTGTGGGGACCGGTCAGATGAACCTGCTGACTGCTGTGAGTAGAGACTGAACAATGACTTCTATATTCATGTTTTATTATTGAATAGTTTACAGTGTTCATAGTTATTATTTATGGTTTCTCCAATGTCCTTTGACAGTGCAACATCTGTATGAAAATGTTGTATCATGATTGGTTGTCCAAGACATCCATGTTCACATGTCCCATGGAATACAAGAACAGTCGCCCCTAAACCTACTCACCCCGGGTCAAATCCCGTGACCTTGGAGCGGTCGGACCCTCGTATTTCTGGCCGCCAAAACGTACTCTGCCACGTTTAACGTGTCAGTTTAGGATTCTGTCCCTTAAGACACTCTAGGGACAGTGCCCTCATAGGCTACCTAACTACTTCTCCTCAGTGTGTGACACCACTGATGTGTGATGTCATAAGTGTTGCGTTGCGTTGCGTTGCGTTGGGTGCATGGCTGTGGTAGTGACAGCCGTGGACGAGCACATGTTGTTGACCTCCTGAAAACTCCTCAAACAGGAGAAACAAAGGACATCTTGTCCTGTATTAAAACAGATAAACCACATCTACAACCAACCAGCTGTTAATTACACTGAAGCTCATTTACTTTGTTATGTTTTTCCTCAGCTCTCCAGACCGAACCAACACACACCACACCAGGTAAGGCCGGACTCACACATAAGCGTGAAACCTTAATTCTCCATATCGTCTGAGAATGAGGGGGGGAGGGAGGAGTCCAATGCATTGTCAATGGAAGGTTGTTTGGTTTTTGTCATTGCCGTGTCTCTTGGCCAAAAGACAGCCTTCGGTTGAGCAAGAGACGCGGCAACAACAAAAAACCAAACAACCTTCCATTGACAATGCATTGGACTTCCCCCTCCCCCTCATTCTCAGATGATACTGAGAAGATGTTTCACACATATGTGTGAGTCCGGCCTAAGAGTCTCTCTCTCTCTCTCTCTCTCTCTCTCTCTCTCTCTCTCTCTCTCTCTCTCTCTCTCTCTCTCTCTCTCTCTATGTCTCTCTCTCTACATAAATGCCATTTAAATGTGGATGATGGGTAATAATTATAATAATAATTATAATAATAATGAGTTATTAATTAATATGTTTTAAAATGTTGTGATGTGTTGCCTCTCTTTGTCAAACACACCTCTGCCTCAGTGAAGCTGCTGTATTTACTAACTGACCTTTTTATTCACTGTAAATATCACTATGTGTTGTAGGGGGACGGTATAGGTATATTATTTGTAATGAAAAGGGAGGGGGGGGGGGGGGGGTCAACATAGCACGTACTTGCAGAAAGAAAGGAGGACAGACAGACAAACAGACAGACACATCTTCATTTGTTGAATATTTATCAGCAGTGAAATATTGTAATTAGATAGTTTTGCATTGCAGGGTGTGTATTTTAAAATGTAAACCAACTCAAATGTAATGTCTCACTTTCTCCAGAGGTAGAGCCCTTCCTCATCGTAGCCACTGAATACAACCTGATGAAGATCAACTTGGACGGCTCCAGCTCCACAAAGCTCAAACAGGTGAAAACCATTAGACATAAAAACACATCCTATGTAATCCTATACTATATTCTACACACACTGCTTTAGACATGCTGGAATGTATTCCTGTCTGAGACTAACACAACTGATGTGCTGTGACAGACCGGGGGATTGGATCTGGACTTCGACTATCAGCAGCAGATGATCTACTGGTCAGAACGGTTCACCTACAGCATCAGTCGCATGCACATCAGTGGCCGTGACGTCCAGGTCAGTGTGACAATGACAACGACGAGGATGAATGACAGGGAAGGAAAACCAAATGAACAATACTTATATTTGTAATGTAAATACTTTGTCATATCAGTAAACATCAAACAAGAGAACAGGCTGCCTGGTGGCTCAGTCTCTGACAGTGTTTTTCTGTCAATAATTCTTTTGGTCTTGTTTCTAAAGTGTAGTTGCTTATTTGGGCTTTCTGTTTAATGTTGTAAAAAGCAATGGATCTCAAACTAATTCATGTCAAGGACCCCCAGATTAATATGTATTTGACCATGGACTCCCATCTGAACATTATGTTGTGTCAGGGCAGGGACCCCCATAAGATTTGAAAAATATTACAAATAGTTTTCTGAAAACAGCTGATGTAGGCCTGGCCTGCTGGCACAGCAGTCCAGACACCTAGGCTCAGTGTAGCCTCACAGCGTGTCGTGGGTAAAGTGACAACTTTACACCAGGTTTTACCACTTTAAATTGACCATTTGAAAATAGCAGATCTACAAGCTAACAACGTGTCACATTGTGACATGCTTGTAGAGCTTGTAGATCTGCTATGTTTATACAAAATACCCCCCACCTTCCCATTCTCTTTTTATCATTTCTCCATTTTCTTACCCCTTGTCTCCCTCCCCATGGTGTCCCCACTTTGAGAAAACACTTTTGAAAGATTTAAAAACGAAATAAAACATAATGTTGATTATATTCAGAGTACATGTATGGTTGATTGACAGGTCCTTCACAACACGATGATCGGTTATGTACCCAGTCTGGCTGTTGATTGGGTGGCAGGAAACCTGTACTGGTGTGACAGTCGCAGGAAGACCATAGAGGTGTCCAAACTAAACGGGTTGTACAGAACAGTCCTGGTCAACACCGGTCTGGACGTGCCATGGACCATGGCTGTGGATGTACGCTACGGGTAAGAGCACTGTGGTGAAATCATCAACCATCCTGTGAAACACCACGGATACAAGAAGACTGAATTACATCTAAACATTAAACTGATGAAGTTGCATCATAGTCTTTTCCTCCAGCAGATCTAAGTTTAAAAAGTCACTGAACTGATTCATATACATTTTTCATTTATATGAAGACAATTTAAATAGTATCATCGTCGTCACTCACTGAAAAGTGTTCTAAGTTGAGTGTGAAATACTTCCTTGTGATTGGCTGTGCTTTTTGGAACTCCTAGGTAAACTCCAAACATAATGACACCTAATTAGACTAAAACAAATCAGTACAAAACATGTCAATGCTTTTTGCACCAAGGTCATTATGGTTTAACCTTTTCTTTTCCTCCATTTCATTTTGACTGTTTGTTTTAAATTTCAGTTAATTTACATTCATTTTTTTAAAGGGATATTCCACTTTCAACAGGGAAACAGCATATGGGCCTCTCTCCACATACACACCCATTGTAACTTCAAACTCCATTTTAACCATGATAGATTGATTAAAAACACCCATTATTTTTTCTGGTGACTCATACTACCCTCCTAATATGTGAGCAGGCTGTGTTTTTCGATAACTTTCTTCATTTATTTTTAATAATTATTTGGGAAAATGGAAAACATGAAACAAAAAAATATGAATTCTTAAAAATAAATGAAAAAAAGTTATCGAAATAACACATAGGAGAGTAGTATGAGTCACCAGAAAAAAAAAATAATGTGTGTTTTTAATGAATCTATCATGGTTAAAATGAAGTTTGAAGTTACAATGTGTGTGTGTGGGGAGAGGCCCTGGGCCTGGAAGGCCTGGTAACATTTATATCAAATATCTAAATATTGAATCAAGCAAATTAAAAACTGTTCAGGGTGTTCATAAAAGCCTGATTAGACGATAAAATTACCAAAAGTTTTTTTGAAAGTGAAATATCCCTTTAAGGCGGCTTTGCTAGTTTAGTTTATTTCAGTTGAATTATGTTACATTTTGGTTTTAGTTTGTTTCAATTCGTTGCTTTTTTATAATTATTACTAGAA
>NC_137833.1:62582154-62614654 GCF_963921795.1 Nannobrachium achirus
TTTTTTTTTTTTTCAAAAAAGATTTTTTTCAATTTTTTTTTTTACCCCAAAACATGTAGTAGGCATGATAGCGATCGCGAAATTGCATGTTTAACCCCCCTAGCAACCCCATCTTTCAAACATGGCAGCCATATTTGTTTACATTTTAGGAAAACATAATGGCTGCTATCTCATGAATGCCTGAACGGATTTCCATTCGGATTTTTTTGTTTGAAAGCTGTGAGCAATGTGGACACACGTGGTGCATTATCTAGGCATGGGTGTGCATGATCCATGCACTATGAATTACATGGAAGTCTATGGAGACAGTTTGGCATATGAGAGTACGAAGGTATTGTTAAATGGCAGCAGATGAGTTAAGAGGAGGCACTTTGCATGTATGCAATTTTTTTTACATGTGTCAATCTTATTTTAAGCTATGTGTTTCTTGACAATTAGGCTACATTTTCACTAAATGTGTTTTAGTTATGGATTGATTAGTTAGTAGGCCTACCCATTGTTGTGCTGGACAGACAAATTGTGGGCAGTTTACAAAGTTGCAGTGTTTGTTTGAGGAGGCAAGATTAATTTTATTTATTAGCCAATTTATAAAATAATCTTGTAAGATTAATGGAATACATGTATAATTCCAGAGTTTTGCCTTTTATGGTTATTTTTCATTTTCAGTTACAAATATCGTGATATATCGTTGATGACATTTCTTGCAATATATCGAATATCGCAATATATCGAATATCGTGATATAATTGTTATCGAGAGCCTAATATCGTGATAGATATCGTATCGTGAGATAGCAATATCGTCCCACCCCTAATGTTTTCTCCACCCTACAGTGTCTGGTCATCCATGTCAGAGCAACAATGGAGGCTGCAGTCACCTGTGTCTGCTCTCACCTGGAGGAGGCTACAAGTGTTCCTGTCCCACCGACTTCTACTCCTACTGGTCAGCTGACAACAAGCAGTGCATGTCCAGCTGCACTGCCAGCCAGGTGATTCACCTCAGCTTCACTGGTGTTACTTTTTATGACTTTATGGGCCCTATGTTCGTACATATCCCTAAATATTTTTGCAATTGTTTTTACTATTTTGAAAACATTTTTAGATATTTCATATAGCTGATCTACAAGCTCACAACGTGTTGATGTAGATTGGCTATTTGAAGTCTTTTTTAATGTTTTTCAAAATAGTACGAAAAAAGAGGGGGAAAAAGAAGTTAGGAATAAGGCATGGACGAAAATATATCTCTATGTCTCATGTCTGCTTTTGATACATTACTGATTCTAAACACAGTCCTCTGTCTCCCCCCTCAGTTTGTTTGTCAGAACTACAAGTGTATTCCATTGTCATGGAAATGTGACTCAGTAGATGACTGTGGGGACCGATCAGATGAACCTGCTGACTGCTGTGAGTAGAGACTGAACAATGACGTAAACCTACTCGCCCCGGGTCAAATCCTGTGACCTTGGAGCGGTCGGACCCTCGTATTTCTGGCCACCAAAATGTACTCCGCCACATTTAACATATCAGTTTAAGACACTCTAGGGACAGTGCCCTCATACCCAACTACTTCTCCTCAGTGTGTGACACCACTGATGTCAAGTGTTGCGTTGCGTTGGATGCATGGCTGAGGGTGACACAGGGTGACCTCTGCTGTCAAATTAGGGTGAAATCATTGTCTTCATCAGTGAGTGTTGTTCAACCTAGGATGACATCAAAGTACATGATCACTGTGTGCTCACTCTGCAGCACATGTTCTTGACCTCCTGAAAACTCCTCAAACAGGAGAATCAAAGGACATCTTGTCCTGTATTTCAACAGATAAACCACATCTACAACCAACCAGCTGTTAATTACACTGAAGCTCATTTACTTTGTTATGTTTCTCCTCAGCTCTCCAGACTGAACCAACACACACCACACCTGGTAAGAGTCTCTCTCTCTCTCTCTCTCTCTCTCTCTCTCTCTCTCTCTCTCTCTCTCTCTCTCTCTCTCTCTCTCTCCCTCTCTCTCTCTCCCTCTCTCCCTCTCTCCCTCTCTCTCTCTCTCTCTCTCTCTCTCTCTCTCTCTCTCTGTCTGTCACTGACACATTGAAGCTGCTGTATTTACTAACTGACCTTTTTATTCTCTGAATTCTAAATACCATATGTGTTGTAGGGGGACGGTATATATATTTGTAATGAAAAGGGGGGGGGGGGGGGGGGGGGGGGGGCTGAACATAGCACATACTTACAGAAAGAAAGGAAGACAGGCAGACAAACTGATAGACAGAGCTTCATTTGTTGAATACTTATCAGCAGTCAAATATTGTAGTTAGATAGTTTTGCTATGCAGGGTGTGTGTATTTACAAATAAACAACTTAAATGTAATGTCTCACTTTCTCCAGAGGTGGAGCCCTTCCTCATCGTAGCCGCCCGCTACAACCTGATGAAGATCAACTTGGACGGCTCCAGCTCCACAGAGCTCAAACAGGTGAACACCATTAGACATAAAAACACATTGTATGTAATCCTATACTATATTCTACACACACTGCTCTAGACATGCTGGAATGTATTCCTGTCTGAGACTAACACAACTGATGTGCTGTGACAGACCAGGGGATGGGCTCTGGACTTTGACTATCAGCAGCAGATGATCTACTGGCAGAATCAGACAGCATCAGACGCATGCACATCAGTGGCCGTGACGTCCAGGTCAGTGTGACAAAGACAACGATGAGGATGAATGACAGGGAAGGGAAACCAAATGAACAATACCTATATTTGTAATATAAATACTTTGTGATATCAGTGTTAAATATCAAACAAGAGAACAGGTTGCCTGGTGGCTCAGTCTCTTAGTGCAACGTTTCCCAAATAGTGGGACGAGAACCACTTTTGGGTCGTGGAACCATTTTCATGGGTCATGAGTAAATAATCTTTGTTTTTGCAATGTTGGACACTAAAATATTACTTAGTAATACATTACTGTAATATTATTACTTTATCCAATAACTAGTAATGTAACTTATTACAGCTGCAAAAACAGTAATATTATTTCTTAATACTGATCCAAGTAGCACTGCGTTACTCCTTACAGTGAACGTGATTCATTGCTGTTTTTGACCAAGATAAAATCACTCACTCTTCACTGTCAAGTGGTTCCTGTGTAAATAAGACACAAAGCTTACAAGGATCTCCTTTTAGTTGATCTTGTACCAGTAATTTTTACCGTAATGAAACTGTATTTTTTCCTATGCAACCTTCTATTCTTCAATCAATCAATCAATCAATCAATCAATCAATCAATCAATCAATCAATCTGGGTTGTATTGTCTGTGAGGCGGTGCTGTAGTGTGTCTGTGTGTCCAGCAGGTGGTGGTGAAGTATGTCTCTGTGTCCAGCAGACATTCGAAAGCTCATTTAAAAGGCATAGTGTACACTGAGCATTTAAATAGGGATTGGGGAAACAAACAGGGGGAACATTTAAATGGCATGTGTACAAGGTTGACACATGGGCATAAAGAACAGATTTACAAGCTATCAACACTTTGCGGTGTTACAGGATGGCAGCTTGTAAATCTGTTCTTTTTAAGCATGCACCATTGTGCTAAGTTCTGATGTAGTGCAGGTCTGGGGTCTGGTGCAGGTCTGTGTTCCTCTGTGTTTGAAAGTATTGTCATTATAAAATGTAAAACATAAAGGTAATAAGTAATATACTGGCATTATGTAATAGAATGTATTATTCTTGATATCAAGTAAAAAGTAATATAATTACTTTTCTAGAAAACAATGCATAAAAAATAATAAAAAAGTTAAACATGTTGATTATATTCAGAGTGCATGTGGTTGATTGACAGGTCCTTCACAACACGTTGATCAGTTCTCCATCCTGTCTGGCAGTTGATTGGGTGGCAGGAAACCTGTACTGGTGTGACAGTGACATGAAGACCATAGAGGTGTCCAAACTAAACGGGTTGTACAGAACAGTCTTGTTCAACACCGGTCTGGACTGGCCATGGTCCATGGCTGTGGATGTACGCTACGGGTAAGAGCACTGTGGTGACATCATCAACCTCACACTGAATTTATCAACATCCTGTGAAACACCACGGATACAAGAAGACTGAATTACATGTAAAAATTAAACTGATGACATTGCATCATAGTCTGTTCCTCTTGCAGATCTACAATTAAACAGTCACTACAAAGATTCATACATTGTTTAAAAACATTGTAGTACAAGTACTATTTAGATAATATAAAGCAAGTTTTCACTGAGTGTAGAATATTTCATTGTGATTGGACGTGCTTCATGGAGCTTAAACATAGTACACCTATTAAAAAACATGGTTTTTGAACCATGTATGAACCAAGGTTATTATAGTTTTTATCATTAGTTCTTATTAAGTGTGCCTGCCATGCAATGGCAAAACACTTATGGTAATCCGCCACATAAGTAAGTAATTAAGTAATGTCGCCCCAAATTTCGGCACGTAACAACTGCCGCACAATTTACACCACCCCCGCAATATACATCAAAACGTGCGGCTCGGACGGTAATAGGTTGCTATTAATTTTCTTTCCGATCCGCGTTACCATAGTGACGTAATTCGCAAAAAACAACGCCCAAAAACCCCATTCACTTTGAATGGGGGACTCATTCAAAGTGAAAACAGAATCTTTTGCGCCACATTACTCTGGAATACTTTTGCCTAGCAACGTGATTTAAACTATAAAATGCTCACACGACTTTGGATTTTTTCCAAAACTTTATTTGGCTTTATTACCCGGTTCGTTTGGGAGCTTGATTCTGATTGGTCGAGCGCTGAAATCAGCGGTGAATTATGAGCGTATAATGACCTCTCGCTCTATAATTCACCGCTGCCTAATCAAAGGCTCAGTGCAGCTGCTGTATTTAGGCTGCACTGCGTGGAATTAGTGCCGTATCCAACATGTCAGCCATGTAAACAAACACACAGCGACATTTACAATTAACGTTGCCCTGAAGAATGTTTTAAAAAACATTTGAGGCGAGAAATAGACAACGCAGTAACCGAAAATGGATTCTATTTGATCAGCACTTCCTTGTTTTCCAAGGCGACCGTGTTGCGCTCGGGGGGTCGCACTTTCAGCCGTCTGTAAACAAGGAAATACTTTGTTTTGTTTTTAGTTTTGAGTCAAATTATTAATTTGATGTATTAGCCAGGTAATAAGTGCTATAAGGTCTTGCTGCTTGGTCATTATGGCTTATATGGACACTTCGGGCTGATAATTCCCCTCGGCTCCGCCTCGGGGAATTATCACCCCGTCGTGTCCATATAAGCCATAATGACCAAGCAGCAAGACCTTATCGCATACATAACTCATCAACCGTTTGTCGTACAACCTTGTGGGTGGTGTCATTTGACATGTTTCAGAGTGAGTTACACAAGGTTGCACACACTTAGCGAGCTGCAGGCACACTTAAAATGTCTTAGAAATTTTCTTTTCTAGTTTTTATTTCATTTTGACTGATTACTGTAATCTGAATACTTGTGGGTAACAGAGTAACACAATGCAATAAGAGTACTTGGTTACTTAGTAAACTTTTCCAAAATAATGGTGTTACTTCGTAATCACTCTATTCAATGGGTCACCACTTTTAGTGTTACACACGGCTGACAGTATTACTGCTGTTGTTTTTATTACATTATTTTTTTGCCCCTGTGTGACATGGCAGAGATTGAGAGAAGACAGAGAGGTATTCACATTATTTTTGGATGTATTGATGAAAGGAGGAGAACATTAAAGCTAATTATCCTTGGTGACGCCCAGCACAGCTCCACAACACTGGTGGTCACTCTGCTAGGCTGCACTCTAGATTTATGTTTACCAAACCTCCTCACAGAGGGCTTTTAATCATCGATAAATAAAAATAATACGTTATTTTCTCAGAAGGTAATCCTGAGACATAGTTTTTTGTTATTGTGTTAGTTTTATTTCACCAAAACACCCCTGGTATGAACTCTTCATCATATTGTATGTCCACTAGTTCTGTACTGTACTGTATGTGTGATTAGTTGTGAATAGTGACCCTGACACAGTGTCTCCCTGACAGATACTTGTACTGGTCAGTAAGTGACACAGTGTCTCCCTGACTGATACTTGTACTGGTCAGTAAGTAACACAGTGTCTCCCTGACAGATACTTGTACTGGTCAGTAAGTGACACAGTGTCTCCCTGACAGATACTTGTACTGGTCAGACAGTAGTAACAACAACCCCCACATAGAGAGGATGGGGATGGACGGCTCCAACAGGATGGTCATCGTGAAAGATAAGATCTCCAAGCCCTACGGCCTGACGTTAGACTACATCAACGATCACATCTACTGGATCAACGACTTGAAATACATTGAGTTTGCCAACCTGGATGGAACCAACAGACACACAGGTAACACACAGACACACACGCACGCACGCACACACACACACACACACGCACACGCACACACACACACACACACACACACACACACACACACACACACACACGCATTTGACTTGTGTTATATTTTTTATAAATATTTATAATTTATTTTATAATATCTCACTCTTTTGGTTTTGTGTGTCCATAGTTGTGAGTCAGTCCAACATCTATCGTATCACTGTGTTTGAGGATCACATCTACTGCACATACAGCAGCTTCATCTACAGAGCCAACAAGACTCATGGAACCAACAAGACCACAGTCATCAGCAACCTGGACGATCTATTTGACCTCCTCATCTACCATCCCTATAGACAACCTGAGGGTCTGTACCTCCTACTGTAAACACCACTCTCATTATTACTCTACATTATTGGATTATTTTATCTGTTATGAAAAGTCATTTTATCTGTCATAACCTGGCATCACTATCCCGGTCATTTTTATTTTATCCTTTTTACTTCAAAAGAAAAGAAAAGAAAAAAGAGAAAAGAAAAGAAAAGCTTAGTAAATATCAAGAATAGCTGATAGCCTATACAGTAGCGCTTTGGGGGCCGGATGCGACCGGACGCCGGGTGGCCGGAAATATTTCCCCACATGCACGCGCACGGACGGCACCGAACGGTGCACGAGCGTGTAAACACGTGCATACCCCCCCCGCGAGAGCCGCGACAACCCCCCACCCCGCGAATCCGCGATAACTACAAGCAATACTTTAATCAGTGGCTACTACTTTGCATAACAGGTTCCCCTGGTGAATGTGTGAGCGTCCTCAAGCCCCCTCTATTCATATGGATATATAGCCTACTTTAACACCTAGGTTTCCAGCTGTGACTGCATGTGCATGTGTCGATGTGTGTGTGTCCTCATAGGCAAACTTTGTTTCTCTATTCTACTGCAGCGCTGTATTTTCTAAATGAATTAAAAGAAAGTAGAACATAAAATGTTATGTAACAATGCAAATGTAATCAAGAATGTAGAAAAATGTTGTTTTCCCACCATTAGATCTGCTGACATCCTTTCTATCTAAATAGCCTCTAGAGGCGCGTGCACGCGCGTGCACGTGACGTCAATAAATGACCGTCCGCCTGGGAAAAAAAATCCCAAAGCACCACTGAGCCTATACAAGTTCTCAATGTGGACTATTTTCACTATGAATACATCTGTGTTTAATGATTTAGCCATTTTTTTCCCTTTGTACAAAAGGTTTATAAAGCTGTGTAGAAACATATAGGTGTGTGTTCTCATATTCATTCCATGTGTGCATGTTTTCTCCACCCTGCAGTGTCTGCTCATCCATGTCAGAGCAACAATGGAGGCTGCAGTCACCTGTGTCTGCTCTCACCTGGAGGAGGCTACAAGTGTTCCTGTCCCACCGACTCCTACTGGTCAGCTGACAACAAGCAGTGCATGTCCAGCTGCACTGCCAGCCAGGTGATTCACCTCAGCTTCACTGCTCTTACTCTGTAGGACTTTATGTCTCATGTCTGCTATAACCCTGCAAGGCCCACTGTCGCTTTTTGGACACATTTTTATTTTATATTAAAAAAAATAAAGTTTAAATGATTTGTTTTCCTGTTCTTTTTTCACATTAACATCACCATTGGATCCTATTGTTTAGTATTACAAAGCCATTGGCCACGATATTTGCATATAAATACCCCCCCCCCCACAGAGGCTGACAGTCTGGATGAACAACATCTCACTTTGTCACAAAAACAACTAAAATGCCTGTAATATCTTTTTTTGGTGATCATTATAATGTCTAGGACATTTACATGTTAATATTGTGAAGAATATCCACAAAATGCTAATTAGAGCATGATTTATGATTTATGGCTGTAAAACCTTATAAAAAACTTTAAAAAAAAACATTACATTTTCCTCTGATTAGGACTCCTACAACACCATCTGATTTTTTATTTTTGTTGGCCATTAGAAATTAATTTGGGCTTTGCAGGGTTAAACACAGTCCTCTGTCTCCCCCTTCAGTTTGTTTGTCAGGATGACACGTGCCCTCCATTGTCATGGAGATGTGAGCCAGTAGATGACTGTGGGGAGCGGTCAGATGAACCTGCTGACTGCTGTGAGTAGAGACTGAACAATTAGCTCAAATACTTCATGCTTTATGATTACTGTTTACAAGTAACCTCAGGCTTTCTGGGGGAAAGCCTGGTGATCGTTTACAACGGGCGGTTTGATCCTGTCTAGGCGAAAACCACAAGCAGAAGAAGCAGCGTCGCTTTGTTTTGGTTCCAATCCCTATTAAAATGCTTGAGTAGCCTAGAGTGGTCTTGCCAGTTGCTACGAGTTGGACTAAAAGAAAAGGATGAATACCAAACAAATTTTCCAAAAGCAAAACTATGCCGCATCAAGGGGTTTATTAGGTAGGCCCTACAATTATGTCCTTGAGCGCAGGGGAATTATTTTGGGTTAAACTGTTTCCGGTTTGATAGTTCCGGACAAAGTGTAGTCCGTCTAGGACTACAACATGGCGTAAAGTGGTTTCCGCTCCCGAACGGATCAAACCCCGAAAAGTGAAGGGACCCTAGGCTAATGGTTCTCCTCAACCTTTTCAGGCCGCGACCCCCAAAATAATCATATTTTAACTGGGGACCCCCCACCCTGACGAGCACTAAGAGTTGAGAACATTTTGTATAACACAGTCCTATTGTGAAAATAGCAGATCTACATGCTCACAACACCTTGCGTGATCATGTAGATCGGCTATTTTCACAATTTCTGCCTCTAATATTTGACAATTTTGGCCAATGTTTAATTTGTCATTTTAGAGGTATTAAAACGTCCTTAAATTGTCACTTTATGAATGTTCAGATACCCTCTATAGTCTATACACTTAAACCTTATGTTGGTTTGTTCACTGTTGAGTGAGAAAACAATGTTGCACATTAAGTTAATCATCTGGGCCATTCTGGGGATCCCCCAAAATGATTTTGGGACCCCCTGGGGGTCCCGACCCACAGGTTGAGAACCACTGCCCTAGGCTACAAGTATTTATTTTATGTATTCCAAAAACACTCATAAATAATGTATGAATAATTTATATATTATAACAATAATAACACCACCACATTGTGAAGCATTTCATCATCAGTTGAGTGTTAATCCATTCTAATACTAATTATAATCTGCTTATAATACAGTATTACAGCCATAAACACTAATACGTTAGTCGTTCACTGAATACTTTATAGAACTAATCATAACAGAAATAATAGGTTACTAGCGTAACCCTGGTTTTATGACGAGTCAAGTGATTCACTATGGGAGAGCGCCCTCTGGCGTGAACACAGAAGCATTACATTATACACTTCTACACACTCTCTAATTGGCTGGAGTTCACCTAAAGCTTCTATATTCCTGTGTCAGGGGCGGAAATAGTGGGGGCGGATGTTTTGACGCGCGCCTCCCGCAGCCAGTGTGTGTCCCCCTTAAGACTCACTCTGTGACTCGCTATGGGAAGATGTGAGTCCATAGACAACTGAAGGGCTCAACCCCCTGTCTGGAGATCTATTTGTAAGACTGTGAGTGCTGGTAGGTGTCGGTACTGTACGTCTGAACATATAGTCTCAGCAAAAAGGCTAAGATGACTTGTTTAACCGCTCCCCCATGGAGCAAGCAGCCTCATGGTTCAACCTGGGATGTGTGTCGGGGAGGCTTTAGAACAGCTGTCCTCAGAAATAACATCCCCCTGGCCGGGAACTGATCCCATCAGAGGAGAATGCCACTTCCTGACACACCCACACTCTGACGCGGGGTGCGTACCCTACGTCACCAGTGGCGGGAGCGGTATCTAAGACCGGGGCTACCAAGACAAGAGTAGCCACAAACCCTGCAACCTCACTCTCTCTAGAGTGGGGGCGATCAGACCCAATGGGGGAAAGGCGTACAGGAGGGTGTAGGGCCACTGGTGCCCCAGAACATCCAGTCCCAGAGGCGTACAGGAGGGTGTAGGGCCACTGGTGCCCCAGAGCATCCAGTCACAGAGGCGTACAGGAGGGTGTAGGACCACTGGCGCCCCAGAGCATCCAGTCCCAGAGGCGGCGTCCCTTTGATGGCAAAGAACAATGGACACTCTGTGTCCTCGGACATGAAGAGGTCGATTTCAGGTTGGCCAAAACGCTCCCAAATCAGACTTGCCACTCGGGGGTTAAGGGATCAATCCCCGTAGTGACATACAGAACCCCTCTGGACAGTAGGTCCGCTCCTGCGTTGTCGACCCCCCCGGGAGGTGTGTTTCCCTGATTGACAGCAGATGGCGCTCTCAACAGATAGTCAGGTCTTTTGCTACGTACTTCATGGAGCTCCTTGGACCTCAGGCCTTGCATATCCCGAAGTAAATGTTTCAGAGCCAGGAACACTGCCGTTGATTCTGCAGGTGATGGTTGTGGGGGCCCCGAGGGCCCCAAACAGACCTTCCTGTAAAACAGCGTGGTCGAGGACGAGCCGCCTCTCAGTGCTGTTGAGTGTGGACTTGTCCAACCACCTGGCTCCTTCCATCCCACTGTGGAGGGCTAGAGCCCGGGCCGTGGTCCACGTTAGCTGCAAGGTTTCACCACTGAGCTCTCAGTGTTCTGACATCTGTTCAGGACGGACGGAAGGACCGATGTCCGTTACAGTGAAACTCATTTGTTTTTTCTTCTCCTCAGCTCTCCAGGTTAAACCAACACACAACTCAACAGGTAAACACAAATGAAATAATTAAAACTGAATACTGAATAAAGATGATATTCTTCCGGGTCTGGTAAATAAAGTTATACATTTTTACTGCTTATCTCTGTACAGAGTCTGATTATGTCAGGTTGGTGGGAGGAACCAGTAACTGTAATGGCAGACTGGAGATGAATCACCAGGGAGAGTGGAGACCAGTGTTGGCTTGGTTTGACTGGAACAGGATGTCATCATCTGTAGTGTGTAGACAGCTGGACTGTGGCTCTGCTGTTTCAACAGAATTTACTTCTAGTTCTACACGTGAACCTGGATGGATGATTCCATCCTCCTGTGTTGGCTCCGAGTCTTCATTGGTGGAGTGTGGACCAGTAAAGTCTTATGATTCCAATGTCACACTGAAGGTCAACTGTTCGGGTAAAACAATGACTTCAACAATGTTAACATGTTGTGATCATAAATAATAGCAGATCCTAAACATTAAACGTTCTTAACCAGAGTGATATACAAGGTTGAGATCAGAATTGGAGTGGAGTAAGAATGAACTGCAGTCAAAAAATAATATATGATCTCATAAAAGTATAAAGGAATGCTGAGGGAACAGTGTGGGGACTCAAATACACTATGATTGTGTAAATAATGAACTTAGCATCATGCTAAACAACATGCTATCTAAATAACATTCTATACATTTGAAACTATGTGACAACAGACTAAATACCGTAATTGCTGGACTATAAGTCACTGCTTTTTTCCCATGTTTTGAACCCTGCGGCTTATACAACGGTGAAGCTCATATGGAGATTTTTACAGCTAACGGCCAGTTAGTTAGTTTTACAATGGTCTTTAACAAGGATTTATATATAGATTCTTACAGCTAACAGCCAATAGGGGCGCTTTAGCAAGAAGCAGGAAGGACACCTGCGGCTTATAGTCAGGTGCGGCTAATATATGTAAACGTTTCTTTTTTATTCTAAATTCAGCTGGTGCAGCTTATATTCAGGTGTGGCTTATAGTCCAGAATTACGGTAACATTCTTTACGTTCACTCTCTCTCTCTCTCTCTCTCTAAATAAGCTCTACATATCTCTTTCTCTCTCTCTCTCTCTCTCTCTCTCTCTCTCTCTCTCTCTCTCTCTCTCTCTCTCTCTCTCTCCCCAGAGTCAGTGAGGTTGGTGAAAGGGACTAGTTTGTGCTCAGGCAGAGTGGAGGTTAAGTCTAATCAGTCGTGGGTCTCAGTGTTTGAAGGTGACTTTGACCAGCAGGATGCAGAGGTGGTCTGTAGGGAGCTTGGCTGTGGGGCTCCTTCAGTCCTCCAGGGGGCGCTCTTTGGAGAAGCAGAGGCTCCGCCTCCAATGTGGACCGAAGAGTTCCAGTGTGAAGGCAGTGAGTCAGCTCTCCTGGACTGTGAAACATCAAACTCAACTAGAAACACCAGCTCACCTGACAAGACAGTTGGACTCACCTGCTCAGGTAAAAGACAAACTATTCTTTTGGTTTAGATTCATATTTAATTTTAATATTCATAAGAACATATTATTCTTTAAATGTTTACTCTCTTTACAGTGTTTGATGGTGTCAGGTTGGTGGGAGGAACCAGTAACTGTACTGGTTCACTGGAGAGCCAACACCAGGGAGAGTGGAGACCAGTGGACGGAGGGTTTCACTGGAACCAGAAGTCATCATCTGTAGTGTGTAGACAGCTGGACTGCGGCTCTGCTGTTTCAACGGAAAGGAGTTCCGGGTTTACACAGGAACCAGTATGGAGGATCACACCTTACTGTGCTGGTTCTGAACTTTCACTGAGCGACTGTGTCATGATGGAGACTTCTCATATCACACGGAAAGGTTTGATCACAGGCAACATCACAGTGACCTGTTCAGGTAACTCAACAATTACTTTATACACAACAACACCAATCTTTTCAGTCTCTCTTTTAATCTGTCTGTATGTCCGTCCAGGGGTGCAGGAGGCATTTTAAAAGTGAAGGGGACACATCTGGGAGGTATGTGCGCGCGCATAGCGCGCGCGAAAAATTTTGGGGTATCCCCCCCACTTTTGGTGATATCCCCCCCACTTTTGCCCCGAGGAGGGGGGGACATATCCCCTCCACTTGAGCTGAATTACACAGTTGTTTTACGCAGATTTCAAGGCATTTTTTTTTCTTGTTACTGTATCCCCCCCACAGTAACAAGAGGAAACGTAACTTAAAATGTGTTGACAAACGAAATTGCATTTCCATTATGCATCTGTTCAAAGGTACTTACATTGTTGCTTGATTTAAAGAACGACGTTATCGTTTTTTGGTTTTTTGACTGAGAATGATGTGAGACTAGCCTACACACACCAGCAGCAGGTCCAGCACCTGCAATGACGGTCTCCTTCTGCCACTGCCTGCCTGCTTGTCACTATCGCGTTGCATTAATTAAACTCATTCAGAACAGCTGAGCTGAGCTGACTGCACTGCACTGGTGGGACTGTGCCTCTAGAGGGCAGTAATACGCCTTGAAATGAGAACTGATTTCAAGGCGTGAGAACTGAAGGAGATACCGACTGCCGACGATCGCGTTTGACGCATGAATAACGCTCAGCAGCTGATTATGTGATTTGCGATGATCGTAATTGTGCGCTCACCACGTGAAAAATTATTCATGGGTGTGTTTTCATGGAAACGTGTGAGGAAACCGATGGCATGACCGCTGTAGGTACATTCACCAATCAGAAGCTTGTCCGTCATTCCATTTAACTGGCATAAAACCAGAGGATGGGGGGGCTAATGCTTATTCACATATCACAGTGATATCATGCTTGTAAATATCTCACACTCAATAAGGTCTGTTTTATTAGAACCGACATTGTTTGCGTATAGAGAAAAAAAGGCGAGAAAGAGAGAGAGAGAGAGAGAGAGAGAGAGAGAGAGAGAGAGAGAGAGAGAAGGCTATATTAATATAATACTTTTTTTTGTCACGTCCACATATCTATTTGTCTCTCTCATCTCATGCCAGCGTGTCAGTGTGACATAGGCTGGCCTTGTTGAGTGAACAATGGACGCATAGTGGCCTATTAATTAATAGGCTACGGAACGGCGGCCTCCTGCCAAAAAAAAAGGGAATCTGATGGAATCAGTAGCCTAATTAAACGAAATAAAACATATCCCACCTGATTTAGTTTGATATTGAGTACAGTAATAATAAATACATTTCATTTATTATTTAGAAATTTACATTTGTAAAATTAGACCAAAAATGACAGAGATGTAAAAGAATAGGGCTGTTTAATTACTTAATTCAGCGCCTAGGTAATGGCAGCCAGACGGCTGCTGCATGTCCTTGAACTGTAGCACATAGGCCTACTGTACATGTGTGTGTCCGAAAAAAACATATTTAGACTTAAAAGCTGTCAACATGCCATGTATAGCCTATAGTGCTTCGAGAGCTTTTTTTCTTTTCTTATTTGGCTAAATTGGCATGACGCATCGCGATCAGCGATCGATCACGCATCTATATGAAGCAAAGCAAAACTGCAGATTGATTCCTCATAGATCGGGCAATTATGAAGCGATTTTAAAAATTTAAAGAGCTCCTGAACACTGGAGGGGATATCCCCCCCACCCAAAAAAAGTGGAGGTGTTAATCCCCCCCGTCCCCCCCTACCCCCTGCGCGCATGTGTCCGTCTATAGGCTCGTACTGTATATGGTCCTTTGTGTCCATCCACCGCTCATGTTCTCTCTCTCTCTCTCTCTCTCTCTCTCTCTCTCTCTCTCTCTCTCTCTCTCTCTCTCTCTCTCTCTCCAGAGTCAGTGAGGTTGGTGAATGGGACTAGTGAGTGTTCAGGCAGACTGGAGGTGAAGTCTAATCAGTCTTGGTGGGTCTCAGCATTTGAAGGTGACTTTGACCAGCAGGATGCAGAGGTGGTCTGTAGGGAGCTTGGCTGCGGGGCTCCTTCAGTCCTCCAGGGGGCGCTCTTTGGAGAAGTGAATGCTACAATGTGGACCGAAGAGTTCCAGTGTGAAGGCAACGAGTCTGCTCTCCTGGACTGTGAAACCTCAAATTCAACTAGAAACACCAGCTCACCTTACAAGACGGTTGAACTCATCTGCTCAGGTAAAATACAAACTATGCATTTTAGTTTGGACTGCAATTTTTGAATTAAAGTAATAATGTTTTTTATGTTTACTTTCTTGTCTGTACAGAATCTGATATTATCAGGTTGGTGGGAGGAACCAGTAACTGTATTGGTATATTGGAGACGCAACACCAGGGAGAGTGGAGACCAGTGGATGGTTGGTCTGACTGGAACCAGAAGTCATCGTCTGTAGTGTGTAAAGATCTGGACTGTGGCTCTGCTGTTTCAACAGAAAGGAGTTCTGGTGTTACACATAAACCAGCCTGGAGGATTACAACCTCTTGTGTTGGGACTGAGTCTTCTCTGAAGGAGTGTGGAACAAAGATGTCAGCTACTTCCCTCTATGTACTGGAGGTGATCTGTTCAGGTAACAACTACAGTAATATTCAGTGTTTCACAAAGCTGTGGGAAAGACTGCCACCTGATCAATGAAGCCAATGTAGCCAACACGTTTGTTCATATTTTTTCATTTTATTTTCTGTCTTCTCGTACTTGATATGTTCTTACTCTCTCTCTCTCTCTCTCTCTCTCTCTCTCTCTCTCTCTCTCTCTCTCTCTCTCTCTCTCTCTCCAGAGTCATTGAGGTTGGTGAATGGGACTAGTTTGTGCTCAGGCAGACTGGAGGTGAAGTCTAATCAGTTGTGGGTCTCAGTGTTTGAAGGTGACTTTGACCAGCAGGATGCAGAGGTGGTCTGTAGGGAGCTTGGCTGTGGGGATCCTTCAGTCCTCCACGGGGCGCTCTATGGAGAAGTGAATGCTACAATGTGGACTGAAGAGTTCCAGTGTGAAGGCAACGAGTCTGTTCTCCTGGACTGTGGGACCTCAAACTCAACAAGAAACACCAGCTCACCTGACAAGACTATCGGACTCACCTGCTCAGGTAAAAGACAAGTTACACTTTTTGTTTGAATTATTATATCATAATGAAAGTACTATCAATGGTTACTGTTTATTCTCTTGTACTCTGTACAGAGTCTTTTGATGTCAGGTTGGTGGGAGGAACCAGTAGATGTATTGGTATACTGGAGATTCAACACCAGGGAGAGTGGAGACCAGTGGATGGTTGGTCTGACTGGAACCAGAAGTCATCATCTGTAGTGTGTAGACAGCTGGACTGTGGCTCTGCCGTTTCAACAGAAAGGACTTATGGTTCTACACGTGAACTTGTTTGGTGGATTTCATTGTCCTGTCTTGGGTCCGAGACTTCACTGAAGGAGTGTGGAACCAAGGTGTCTGTCAATTCCACTGCCAGACTGGAGGTGATATGTTCAGGTAAAACAATGACATATTTACATTCTCTGATTGTATGTCCGTACTTCCCTCCATCCATCCATCTCTCCATCTATATCTGACCGTCTGTCCGTCCATCCGTCTGTCTGTCTATTTGTAGCCTGATGGCCAAATAAATTGTTGGCACTGTATACATATTTCTGGAAATGGCAAGAACCTTGGAACCAGATCATATTACTTAACATACACGGTTTGAAAGGGTTAAAATGTCTGTTTTGTTTGCAATTTCAATTACGTTTTAGGATAAATTAGAATCTAAATAAGCTCTACATAGCTCAGTCGGTAGAGCTGTTGCCTTTCGACTGAATGGTCCTGGATTCTATCCTGGGCGTTGCCAAATAAGCATAATATGAGTAGTGTTTCAAACAATTTGATGTCTCTAACACTACCTCAACCTCTTTTTGTTCGTGTGACCTCTGTCTTACAGATATGTTGTTTAAGCCAAACATCACCTTCGTAAACTCCATAAACAGGGTTTCTGAGGGCCAGCAGCAGGGGCTGGAGGTGATAGAGGGTTATGACTTCTCCATCAGATGCTCCATTCAGCCACAGTACCCAGGAGGCTACTTCCACCTCACCTTCACTGGACCCAACACCACACACACCTATATCCAGCCAGCTGTCAATCACTCTGACACCTTACAGTTTCCTACAGAAGACCACACCTACCAAGGGAACTATAGCAACCAAACCCAGCCATATGTCAATCACTCTGACACCTTCCTGTTTCCTGTGGAAGACCTCACTGGATCCAACACAACCCTCAACCTCACTGGATCCAACACAACTTACCTCCAGTATGAGGAGATATATCAATCAGATGGACCCAGTGAAGAGACAGAAAACCTCCAGTATGAAGAGGCGGACCTCCAAGGAGGTCCTGGAGCAGCAGGAAGCAGCAGCAGACCATCTGTGGATCTCACAGACCTCCCTGAATACAACACAACACAAGACGACGCCCAGCCAGCTGTCAATCACTCTGACACCTTCCCGTTTCCTGCGGAAGATCCCGCCTACCAAGGGAACTACAGCAACCAAACCCAAACGGCTGTCAATCACTCTGACAACTTCCTGTTTGCCAACTTCTTGTTTCCGGCGGTCAACCACACCCTCCAGGGAAACTACAGCTGTGCTTATCACATCTATGTTTTCAACCATAACTTCTCCTCTCAGAGCGAGGTCCTCTCTCTCACTGTCACAGGTGCGTGCTTTTCAAATCACAATATGAAACTCTATGAAGCACACTTAAATATGACATGCATTCAGAAATGTTTAGCAATTTCTATCAAATGCACTTTACAAATTATAGCTGTTCTTCGCATGATGTTTGATGTTCTAACATATTTCTCTCACAGCTTCTCATCTGACATCCAGCATCATCATAACAGTCACAGTTCTGGTGCTGCTGCTTCTGATAACCAGTGGCCTCTATCGTCTCTATAAGGTAATTGTTCATCTGAATTCCTGAAGACTGGAAAGCTAATGAAGAACTTACACTGTTTGTATTTAAGAGAGACATCTGATCCAGTAAATTAAAGTCGGGTGCTGCTGTGTTTCTCCAGGTCACCAGAGAGCGTCATGCTCAGAACAATGAGGTGGTTTATTATAATGTAAGTCGGGGGAACGTTGAGCTAGTTTATTTCAACGACTTTGCTGAAGCTGCTAGACCCAGTGAAGAAGAAGAAGAATACCACCTGTATGAAGAAGAAGAAGAATACCACCTGTATGAAGAGGTAGGTCAACAAGGAGCTTCTGAAGCTGGACCTAGAGGTGAAGAGACACCATACCAGAGGATAGATCTACAAGATGTCACTGTTTATAACCGTGTTGGTTCTGAAGGGACAGAATACCACCATTATGAGGAGATTGATCTACCAGTTGGACCCAGAGCAGAGACAGAATACCACCATTATGAGGAGGTGGATCAACGAAGAACAGAAAGAAGAGGCAGGAGACCTCATGTGTATGAGGTGGATCTCTGAAGGACAATTTAACCAAAACAGACAGTTGAGGAAAGTGGGCTCTGTCGTTGGGTTCTCTTTGCAGGGGGTGGAGGAAGTAGCCAGGTTGTGAAAGGCTAGGAAGCTGGACTCCATCTTGAAGAACTCCTCTCACCTCCTCCACCTTGAGATCTTCAGTTACTGGAGTAAGAGAGGAAACGACTGATTCCCGATTCCCCTACCCAGGACGGAGATGCGAGAGACTGGGATAGTCTTGTGTACCGGCTGCTCTAAAGCTATACAATGAGACACACAACGGTCGCTTGACAAGGACTACCTTCCTAATCTAGGATGACTGTAGCTTTAACTGGAACTATAGTTGTACTGACTCTGACCTCTAAGGACCTTTCCAGGGAGGGTGCTCATGTGCGTCTTTCTGCGTCACCCTTGCTTGTTTTATTTGAGTTTTTCTTGCACTGACCAAACACTTTTTGTTTGGTTCTGCACTATTAGGTTGTGTTGGTAGTATTGAGTATTTTGCTTGTGTTTGACATGGCGGTGAGATACTTGTAGCACTGACTAGCATTGACTGTTATGGACACTTTTGTTTGGCACTGTATTGATAGTTGTGCATAAGTATTGTATTTGCAGAGCGACCAGAGAACAACACGTCACACCACGTGTCTGTCAACCTTCTGAGTTATATACGTACCTCCGTAGTGTCAGTGACTCACAACAGTTAAATGGTACATACAATATGTTATGTTTGTTACCTTATTAAATAATGTCAATATAAATAAAGATTAAGATCCTTGAGTAAAACAAAGTGTTGTGTGTAGTTCAGGATGTTGTCATGGTTACCAATCAATAGGGAATCAATTGGTCGGGTTTCACATGACAGTTAGCTTACTGTACAATATAGTCAGCAACCACACTTGCAGTTACCAATTGCATCTTTCTAGTTATTATTACTTGCGCCAGCAGAGTGGGCAAGTACTGTGTTCTGCTGCGTAGGTAGGTATAGCTGTGTGTGTTTAAGCCCGTAGCCAATCAGGGACCAGCATTTCTGGTAACGTCATCATTAACACAGCGGGTGCCCACGAGGTGTCTACGCGACAATTTCTTTGATGTCGCTGGAGGCCCACGACGTGTTGGACGCGTTTACTGTAATTACAGTATAACTTTATATCTCACCGTTAGGTCGGGGCCTGGATGTAGCCCATTAGCCGCTAGTCGCTTCGAGTCGACGCTGAGAGCATCGCGCGGCCGTTTTTCTCCGTATACTCCAATGCATTTCCACATCTTTAAAGCCCTTTATCTCCGATGTTTGTTTTATGGCTAAAACTGTGGCCGCGTGCGGCAAAATGTCCAAATTTTGATCGGCAGTGAACAGCTATGATCGACACTAGCCCATACAGTAAGTTACACAATAACATCCTGTCTGCGCTCATGTGACCAAGTGACGTCATCACGCATGCATTGACGCAACAGGGCCTCGTATTCTTCTATGGAAGTGCTATGGGGGCACTCAGAGGGGATGACTGGCGCCTCCTGGTGGGCAGTCGATGTGGGACCAGCATTCCTGGTGATGCCAGTTGTCATGTCAGCAACAGCAGAGGCCAAACCTAATGTCAGGGTTATCGGGGAAAGCCCTAAGCTGACCCCTGTAGGGTACCGGGTTAACCCCAACATACATTTAAGTTTAAAAACGGCATATTACTGTGCCGCGCGCCGGAAAATATATTGCGTTTTTAAAGTCCCAAACCCCTGAAATACATAGAATAGTTATAAGTAACACATGTATGTTGTAGGCTTTGTACAGTATGTTTTTCAGTTTGGAATTGGCAATTGTTTCCAAAATATGAAAAAGTTAATTGTATGAATATCCTACCCGACCTGGTGGAGACCTGTGCTCCAAGGAGCACATTTTCTAGTTTATATATATTTTGCCGGATCATTCAAGATTTGTGTTGTTAAAATGTTTCAAATATATTTCCAAAAATGTTCCAAAAATATTCAAATTGTTTTCAAGACATTTTGAACATGGCAGATCTACAAGCTCACAACATGTCACATCGCTCATAATACCTCCCTGTTAGTTTGTCCTACTTCTGAATGACAGCTGAATTTCCCTCCCAGGATCAATAGGGATCACCTTATTGTATCTTGGTAGAGGGATTGCTGGTTCCTCCCACCAACCTGACAAAGGCGCACACAGAGAGTGTTTGGTGTCCTTTTTGTGTTTTTTAAACGTCTCCTACTGAATTTACACATCTCTTCTGTAAATTATTAGAGTGTTGTTATTAAATAACAAAACACTTGAGTCAGGCTTGTAGAGCGGCTTGTGGGGTAAATGTGCGCTGCTCAGAGCAGCGTATGAGACAGGCAGCGCAGGGGCCGGGCTGCGTGCGAGTAGCCTGGCCGGGCCCGGCGTCATACTGCGTTCACTCACTCATTCCTTCCCCAGTATAACGTCTGGCCTTCGGCCTGTTGGCAGCTTGAAAAGTGGGCGGGAGTACTTGCCTTGAAGACAGACTCCTCTAACCAATCAGCGTGGCAAAACATCTCTCAGCCAGTCGGAAGAACGGCAAACAAACACGTATTTTCGGCCAAACTCCGCTAGCGCATCCCCCGTGTTCCTTTATAATTGTTGTAATTGATTCCAACTCTGAAATAACTGCACTTATTGCTTGTTTTATCCTTAGAGCGTTAACTGTTACACTTGTTGCATCGCAAGGGCAGCTATTGTTGTTTTGAAAATGCTGCAGCATGCATCTACGTCACCGGCGTCTACACATGGACCAATCAGGGAAAGCTTTTCACTTATTGTCAGGAAGACTACGTTTCTTGTGCGAACAACAGTCACTGATTGGCCCCGATCAGAAAATAATCAGTATACTCGCTGCCTAAACACGGAAGGCCAGACGCTTTACTGGGGAAGGAATGAGTGAGTGAACGCAGTATGACGTCAGGCAACGCCAGGCTAGCGTGCGAGTGGACTGGACACACAGGAGGTCCTGTTTGCCTCCTTCGAGTCCCGCCAGTCGCCAGAACATTTTCACTGTCTTTAATGTGTTTCATTTTGTTCATTATTGTTACATTCTGTGTTTGTGTGGCAGACCTTTCTGGGGCATTTCGGAAATACAGAACAAACCGTGTTCGTGTTGGTTCAATACGGAACGCCAACATTTCATTCTCAAATACGGGACTAATTTGTATTTATACGGAACTGGTGGCAACCCTAACAACTGTAGAGTGGCAATGCGTTGTGATGTGACAACTTGTGAGCTTGTACATTGGCTATGTTCACCATTTTGAAAAAATGATATAAAAATAATTAAAAATAAACTGTTTTGGACTGTGAGAATGCCCAACTTGCTGCTGGAAACAATACTGAGGCCTTGCGTAGGGTTTAACCTGAAGGTGAGTTTATTCATCAAACGACCAACTTAAAAACGTTCAATTCTTGCTACAGACATTGACATGGTGACTTTCCATCCCTCAGTTCTCACACTCTACTATAGTTCACTGGTAGCAGCAGCCTTTTATACCCACGTGAGCTGATGAACCTGGACTGATCCATTCCAATCAAGGGGTGTGGTCTAACCCTAAAGCATTGTAAATAAATGAGTACATATGATTAACACATACAAATATATTACAGAACTCTTAAACGCTACAACAATAACGATCATTTAACCTTCTCACACGATAATACAACATAAATAGCAAAAGCACATCTCAACCCCCCCACTGACATCCTAACTATGGTCCAGCCCAATCTACCGAAGACACATGTGACCGAGTCACATTAAATGTAATACGTACAATTCCTAGTGCTTGTCAGGGTGGGGGTCCCCAGTTCATTATGTTTATTTTGGGGGTTAAAGCCTAAAAAAGTTAGAGAACCCCTGCACTAAACATTAACATTGCATTTACAATTAAAGTGCCAATGTGCTGTGCAAACATGTAGTGTCCAAATAGTCAATGAATAAGGGTTATGTGCAAATATCAGTAACAGAGGACCTCTCTCTGTCACATGGACATACCAGGTTTCCAACCAACGATAGCCTATTTAGAAGGCTACAGTTACTATTGCCAACCCACTTTATTTGTTGTTATTTGCAGAGAGAGTCATTGGTGTCTTGAAGAATTGTTACCACATGCTGGATGGCCCGCATTGTACATGTGGACATTGTGGAAAATGTGAATAATATTAAAAAATATATAATAATTAGGAACACTTTGTCAGTTGCTGCATTTACTGGTCCAAGTTAAGACATTACAATACATAGAGGAAGCCATACGTAAACTAGAATTGAATATTATTCAATAATAAAGTTTTGGTGCTTGTTGTTTTCTTAATGTGTTAAGCCGCAGGGGGGTCCGGGGGGGTAATCTGCCTAAAATGTATGGCGGAATTAGTACAGTTGTGGACACAAAATGACAATGATCATGCCTATAGTGTTCACCCACCAAATGTCAGCTAACCCCTGGAAATGCACAAATGATATGTATTTGGTCCACGGAGCGGCTCCATGGCCTGCCCATCCCAAAATATTTTGTTCCAGGGACCCCCAGAAGTAAAGATTTGAGTTAAAAATATTCACTCTGCATTTGGGTCTAAAACTATCTGCATTAGCATCGGGATTAATTATTGTCCTTATAGGACTGGTCGGATCAATGCCATGGTTATCTGACTGATTTAATTACCTGGTAGCTGAGACACACTTTCACATTTTCATGAACATGATCAATTACACTTATCACAATTAGGGATGCCCCGATCACGTTTTTTTTTCTCCCGATCCGATACCGATCAAATATTATTGCTTCCGATTCGATCCCAATCTTTCCCGATCCGATCTTTTGGCAAGGCATTAAGAAAAAAAAAGAATCGATTCATTCTATCACTTAGTGCAGCACTGAATCAACAAATTAAAAACAAAGCTTATGAGTAGTGTATAGTGATATAGGCCTATAGGCCAGACGGGTTGTCGGTATCAAAAAGGTGGCAAAGGTTACCATGCATTTTTGAAAAGCTCTATATCTGTAGATTATATTTTGGTATGATAACCCTTTCTTATACACAGCTAAATTGGTGTTATCAGCCGCTGGAGTTGGTGTCCCATTAACTTTACATTACAGGGAAAAAAAGCAAAAAGATAATCTGCTTTTAGTAGCATAAAAGGGGTCAAACTAGGGGTTTGTCATGATGCCGAATCCATTGCAAGCATTTGTTTTGCACAAAAAACATTCCTTGGGCTATAAATGGCCTCAGAAAACGATGCATGTATGGGTGTGCATTCATGTTAGTCAGAGGCCTTAGGGTTTTATTTCTCGTGCTAATCAGTCTAAAAGCGCCAAATTTTGCACAGATGTAGGCCAGGGCATGATCTAATGATTTCGGGGTCGCCACAGCTCCAGAAAAACAATGGTTTAGTGATGAAAAGTGATGAGTCATCACTTTTCAGAGTTTTGTGGATGTTTTCTGGAGCCCGAAGGTCACCGACTCGGGCGCCCTAGATAAATCATTAGAGCATGCCCTGGGCTACATCTGTGCAAAATTTGGCGCTTTTAGACTGATTAGCATGAGAAATAAAACCCAAAGGCCTCCGACTAACATGAATGCACACCCATACATGCATCGTCTTCTGAGGCCATTTATAGCCCAAGGAATGTTTTTTGTGCAAAACAGATGCTTGCAATGGATTCGGCATCATGAAACCCCCCTAGTTTGACCCCTCTTATGCTACTAAAAGCAGATTAATTGTTTTACCTTTTTTCCTGTAATGTAATGTTAATGGGACACCAATTCTAGAGGCTGATAACACCAATTTAGCTGTGTCTAAGAAAGGGTTATCATACCAAAATATAATCTACAGATATAGAGCTTTTCAAAAATGCATGGTAACCTTTGCCACCTTTTTGATACCGACAACCCGTCTGGCCCATGGACTACTACTAGTGCAGTGTTTCTCAAGCATTGTGCAGCGAACCTTTGGTGTGGCCTTTGATATTTGGCAGTGAAGTCACAATTTAAGGACTTTTAAAACCTGTTTAATACCTCAAAAAATAAAATAAAATAGACCATTACAGCATCAAAAATAATCAACAAACTATATAAAAACTGGTAAAACATTGGCCATTTTAAAAGTTGAAACAAAATAAGTTAAGAACCAATTAACCAGTCTGCTTGAAAAGTATGCATCTGTAGCAGCTAGTTGACAGTGCAGAGAGACATAATTGCCTTCCTTTGATCCATTAACAAGGGGCCATTAGTACTTATTGGCATCAGCTGCCAGCTGGACACAGAGTCTGACATAATCACCTCCCCTCTGCAGGGCTCTGTGTCTTATCTGTCTCATTTCTCCAAAAGCCCTTGATAGTCCGGCTGCCAACTTAGCATTTATGCTAAGTTGGTATCATAGGTATGATATTTGGTATATCGTTTTTTTTATTGGCCTAAAATGTTGTCTATATATATACGTTCATGAAACCACCTGCTGACGGCCTGTCAGCATTGAGCAATTTCTTTTATAGGGGGTTAAAGTTTGGGCCCATCACTTACTATACACAGGAAGAAAAGACCCCCAAAAAAATCTGCTTTAAGTAGCATGTGAGGGGTCAAACTAGGGGTTTATAATTATTCTGAATCCATTGCAAGCATTTGTTTTGCATGAACAACCTTCCTTGGGCTTAAAAAGCCCCCCACGAAATTGTGAAAAGTGACGACTCATCACTAAACCATATTTTTATTTGTCCGTTTTTAGGCCAAGGAATGTTTTTCATTCCAAACCAATGCTTGCAATGGATTCAGAATAATTATAAACCCATAGTTTGACCCCTCAGGCCCTCACATGCTACTTAAAGCAGATTCTTGGGGGTATTTCTTTCCTTTTATAGTATAATGTATAGTAAATGAATGGGCCCCACACTTTTACCTCCATAAAAGAAATTGCTCAATGCTGATAGGCGGTCAGCAGGTGGATTCATGACTGGATGTATATAGACAATATTTTAGGCCAATAAAAAAAAAATATATACCATATCAGCCCCGAAAAAACTGTCAAAAGTGATGACTCATCACGAAATCATATTTTTGTGCGTCTGTTTTTAGGCCAAGGAATGTTTTTCATGCCAAACCAATGCTTGCAATGGATTCAGAATAATTATAAACCCCTAGTTTGACCCTTAAAGCAGATTTTGGGGGGGTGCTTTTTTTCTTTATAGTATAGTGTATAGTAAGTGATGGGCCCAAACTTTTACCCCCTATAAAAGAAATTGCTCAATGCTGACAGGCCATCAGCAGGTGGTTTCATGAACGTATATATATAGACAACATTTGAGGCCAATAAAAAAAACTATATACCAAATATCATACCTATGATACCAACTTCGCATAAATGCTAAGGTGGCAGCCGGACTATGAATATGATTGAAAATGATTAAGGATTACTGTGATTATGGTAAGCTTACGTTTCATATCGCAGTCACCTTATCTGTAACACTACTCCCAGAATTTTTTTTTTCGATATTTTTTTCCCGATCTCCGATCTTATAAAAATGACCATATCGGCGGCCGATCCGATCACGTGATCGGGCAACACTAATCACAATAAAAACAAAGGTCATTAATTCAGCAATGATGATCATGGAACACGTTTTAGTGAATCCAAGGACACAGGAGGAGGATGCCATAGTTTGGAAGTGTATTAGGCAATGGGAATGGATTTACATATAGCACAGGTAAACCCATCCACGTTTCAAATCTATTGACGACTATAATGGGCCTGGCCGTTGGTTTTATATTGTGGCACGTTTAATTGATCATATCATGTGTCTCTACCAGGATTGAACACTGCATATGCAAACATGTTTTTGTAACACAGGGAGCAGAGTAGCCTAGATGGAGAGAAAAACAGATCTCCGATCTCATCTCATGCTTGTGTAACTTGGAGATAGCCTACAGAAACGACAGATCTCCATCTCAGTCAGTGCTTGTGTAATTTGCGGGGAATATATTAATCTGACTCTGATTACAAACCACTTGAACTCCGACTTCTATATCCTATCATGCCAGGGGGAACAAACCCAATTGCAAGCTTGTTGATTTTTGGCACTGCATAGATTGGCAAAAATAGATTTGGTGTAGTGTAGACTGAATATGTGGTCAAAGTAAAGAGCAAAATTGGGTCCCGTTTTATTCCAGAGGTTTTGAAGAGGCAGGAGTAGTAGGTTTAGATGAGGTGGCGAGGTACAGTAGCTCTGTGCGGTGCAGCACAGCAGTGCTTAATAATAAGCTTCCCCTCCGACGAACGATTGCGTTCCAGAAGTCCTTCTGATGGATTTTTCTTGGCTCTCAATGTCTCTATAGTCCAAAAAATCGCTCTGAACGTGATTAAAACGATAGTGTACTCACTGTGTACGCTGTATTAACTATATGGACAACCGTGCATACAGCCAGGCACCAACGCCTACATAAGCAACTCACACACGGAGAAAGGAAGACCACTCCCCCTAACCTAATAAAGCAGGGAGGGCAAAATCACGCTCTTTCGAACGACCATCATTTCGACCGGAGGGTTAGCAACTCACTCCATGGACGAGGGTTAGAGTCGGGTGTCGAAAAGATGACATGTAGAAACACCGACACGTTCCCAATAAAGTAGGGAGGGCTATTCTAGCCCACTCAAGCTGTGGCGCTCGATTCCACATCTATGCTATGCCGAGGGCACTAACATACGTGCAGACAGCCTGGCGCCGCCCGCCCATCCTCCTTCGGACACATTTATCGCCTTTCCCAAACCAAAAAAAGGGGGGCTACTTGGAGCAACTAGCAAAGCCCACAAAAGGAGGAGCACTCGATTCCACATGCTGTGCACACTGAGCGGCCGGCGCTCTAGGCTGAGCCCACTGACTTCAATAGAATACGTGGAGGCAGCCTAGAGTGCCGCCCGCGTGTCCTCATCAGGGGACATTTATCCACTTTCTCATGCCCACGTGACTGTCAAAGCGATTTGCGAGGGTAGGTAAAGAGTTTTGGCTATCACCAAAACTAATAACATCCAGGAATACCTTCCCTGTACTGGGCCTGAGCTCATCTGAGATGGACTTTGTGTCCTCTGAGCTAATGAGGAAAAGGACCCTTACCATTTATAGGGACATTTTACTTCCAGCTCACCCTCTCCACAGCAATCACAGCACACATAGCCATCACATGAAGCTCCCATGAATGGCATAAGCTGGCACATTTGTCAACCAGCCTAGCTGATGACCAGGTTCTCGTGTGATTTTTTTTTTAACTTCATCAGTGATGTGGATGAAAGAGGACAGGCTAACAGCATAATGATATGTGGCAAAGGCATCTTTCTCAGGTTTTTCCCCCTATCGAGACATGGCTTATTGAGAGACCTGTTTCGCTGGCAGATTTCAGTGATGAAGTTCTCACTAGGGTTTGTACATCTCAGTACACGGTCACAGACATTCGTGTCCGTGGTGAAACTTGGCAATGTCCGTGGCAAATGTTTCAGTTTTGAGGGGGGAGAGGGAAAAGAATATGGATTAAAATATATATATTTTTTCTTTTTTTCTTTTTACCCCATAATGTAAATAAAAAAAACATATATAGGCTACTCTAAGTACACACAATCCATCCTGGATTCATCGTTGTCCGTGTTTATGTTTGGATAAACGTGTCAGCGACGCGAACGAGACCACAACAAGCGGTGGTAAGATAATAAACAGCTGTGTTAAAATGACGCGATCGTGGCTCAACACTGGAACTATAAAAGTGGATCAAGAGGAGATTATTCTGACCAGTCTCTCAAGTATCCCTGCGGTTTGCATGTGACCGTTGGCAGCCAATAGCATTCGAGACGGTACCATTTCTACCAATGAACGTTGACTTCTACAATGATGGTGGCACCCAGGACAAAAAAAGCTTCATTTTCGCAGCATAGAAACCAATGGCTTCCCACCGTCCATATCTGTTACAGTCTATGGTGTGACATGGCATTACAGGGTTAGGTAGCTTGGTAATGATAGCGCTCATGATACTGGCTGCATTATGGAGCTCCTCCATGTATTCCATGTCTAACATGGCATTACAGCTGGGGTTTTCAAACTTTTTTTGACACCTTTTTTGGCACCCTGCAAATTACTTTTATTTTTAATTTTTTGAATCTTACATCATATTGGAGAAATATCCGTTTCTTCAGAACTGACTGAAAATAACGTAATTGACGTTTAACCACTTGAATCCCAGCATGCCTATTCTGGTGGAAAGGTTCACCAAAAACAGCCGATCTACAAGCTCACAATGCGTCACAACGTGAGTTTGTAGATCTGCTATTTTTGGTGAAGAGAGTTGTCGTAGATGGAAAAATAACTCATCAATTACAGTGCAAATCAGGTCTATTTTACTAAGCATATAGTGAAGTGATATTGACGAATTTCCAAATCTTATCAAATGATCTCGCGGCACCCCTGGACTGGCATCACAGCACCCCTGGGTGCCCCGTCACCCACTTTGAAAACCCCTGCATTACAGCACCCAGTCAGGAAGAGTGCAACTGAGCAGCTTGTTGATCTACGCCGCAGATATCTATATTCATCTTTAGCTTCCTGTCAGCAAGAAGTAAAACCACCTGATGAAGAGATAAGATCAGCTGTGCTCTAGTTATAAAAGTAAAAGTATGAACATGTTGGCATCAAAATTAACTTAAAGTACCAAAAGTAAAAGTACAAAATGTTTGAAAATAGCAGATCTACAAGCTCACAACGCGTCACAATGCAACGCTTTGAGCTTGTTGTAAATAGAGCTGAAGTGGTTAATGTATGTTTTATAATATAATAATTTACCTGGTATTTCTTAAAAGTAACTAGTAACTAATGTTTTCAATGTAATGTAACATGTAAAAGTACAGTATTTGTATCTGAGATGTAGTGGAGTAGAAGTAAAGTAAAAGTATTGGAAATTGGAAATACTCAAGTAAAGTACAAATATAAGTGTACTTAAGTACAGTACTTGTACTTAGTAAATGTACTTAGTTACTTTACACCACTGCCTGCCTGTCTGTCTGTTTGCATGCCACTCTGACTTTTTTCTGTCACCAGAAACACATAATAAATATATCTTCACCAAAAATACGACGCGTTGTGAGCTTGTAGATCTGCCTTTTTCTTTCTTTTTTTTTCTTCTTTTTAGCTTATTCCCCCCAGAATGGTCATAGCTGGTGTTTATGTGGTTAATGCTATTGGTAACCATGTAATGATGTTTTCATGTTTATCAAGGCGGTGCACTAATGTTTACATATAGCTGGATAACGTGGATAATATTAAAATGTTATATTGCATGTGCATAATGTGCAATAATGTACATTCCTACATCTGTCCTTAGCCTATAGCCTGGAAACCACACCTATCTGACATAATAATAATGATGACAAAATGTACTTGAGTAAAAGTACAAAAGTATTGGTATCAAAATGTACTTAAAGTACCAAAAGTAATCATTATGCAGAATGTCCCAAGTTTTCAAACGTATGCAAATCCTTTGAAAATAGCAGATCTACAAGCCCACAATGTGTACACCCATGGACATGAACACATGAACAAACACACATGGACAGACACAGAAAGTCACATATTGGAGCCAGGGGTCTGTTTGTCCGGATTTAAAATGAAGCAGACACAGAACTAAAAGTTCCTATGATTGGCCGCTATAGTTGCGTTGTTCTGGTACCAAAAGCAACATGTTCTCCATAGGATTCCATTAATTTCCCCCAAACTTGATTTTCTTACCTTAATAAACATTGTCATACATACTTTATGGTTCCTGTCGCTAGTTTAAAGCCTTGTTTCAATCACCATGATAAGCGTTTTGTGAAAATATGGTCCAATTTATGTTATGTTTGATGTTATAGCAGGGTATGCTGTAGGAAGGGCTTGTGATCATAGGCTTGTGATGATTCCTCTTCGTTTGCTTTATTTTTGGCAAGCTCAAGACATTCTTCCAAGTATCCCTGCGGTTGCACGTGACCATTTTCAGCCAATAGCATTCCAATTGGGTACCAGTACACAATGTTTTCGCTCTGATAGAAACCAATGGGTCACGTGATGGTTCCCACCGTCCATATTTTTTACGGCCTATGATTGGAGCACCTAGCACCGCTCCACAACATGGCATAAAACCAGCAAAGTCAACCAAACAATTACATGGGACGCCGCTAGGCTAAAGGGTCAATTTAAAAACTAGGCAAGAATCAGGGCATGAGAGAAAAAAGGCCCAGGAAAATGTAGAAAACGCTTTGTTAAAAAGGTAGGTTTTCAGTCCATTTTTAACAGTGACAGGGCCGGACTGGGGCATCTTGGCCCAGACCGGTCCACCACAACCGGCGCAAACCGTTGTTCGTTGCTTCGCTCGTTGCTTCGCCTGTTCGTTCGTTGCTTCGTTCGTTCGCTTGTTGCTGCGTTCGTTCTTTCGTTTGTTCGTTCATTCATTCGATTGACTAGATTACCTCCCTCAGGCTGTCCGGGTGCATGTTGGGCTGTACAGTCACTCCTAATCCCAACCTACAAAGTTACTGGGTTGGGCTGAATAATGGGTCAGAGGGGAGGGGGAACCCTCCTTCCTCTCTTCCCTATTGGTTGTGTGGGTTTGTGTCACATCGGTGCAATTCACCCTTTGTCAAGTCCCGCCCATTGTCCTGCCCCTCTCCACACCCATTGGTTGCTGTGTCTTGGTGGGACATTCAGTGGGACATTCCATCCACTGCCATGTTAATTCAGTTGCTTCATATTGTTATTCTGTGTGCTCAATTCTAATTTCAAACTTTGTTTCAGTCAATTGGAGCTACTCTGTGGCAGAATAGTGAATCAGCATGTTTTTAAATGTTTTTATTTCTCCAAAAAATATGTTTTAGCTAATTCAACATAAAAAAGGCGGGACAAGGCAGATAGAGCCTGCTGGTTGGTCAGTCAGGGACCAACCAGGAGGCTAACAAAGGGTGAATTGTAACTAGCACTGTGCCTGCCACTATAAGGCCTGCCACTAATTCGAACTCCGGGGATCATCCCCGGAGTTTCTTTTTCTTTTCTCCCACTCCACAGTTCCAGTTCCTGGAAACTCGACAACCTAAAAACCTAAAACTCGACAACTCAGCTGCTGGGATTGCTACTAAAACTCGGCTACTCAGCTGCAGACCAAGAGTGTGACTTCGGACCGGGCCTCCATGAAGCACGCCTGTGGACCTGCCTGGATCTCTCTGTGTCTATCTCTTGCTCTCTCTTTGTTCCTTACTGTCCCCCCGACTCGGTCGAGGCAGCACGGCTGTTCACCCCAGAGTCAGGATCTGCCTGACGTTTCCTCCTCCTTAAGAGGGGGTTTTTCGTTACCATTGTCGCCAATTGCTTGCTCAGGGTGGGGGCCTCAGACCTGTGAGGTATCCGCTCGGGTTCTCTCGAGGGGGTACCTCACGGGTACAGGTTCTGCTCGGGTTCTCTCTCTCCTCCCCCCCACCCCCCCTCCCCTTACCTCCCCCTACCTCCCCCCTTTCCCTCCCCCACCCCTCCCCTTCCCCTCCCCCCTACACGCGCATGCGCATGCAGCGCCTGTGTGTGTGTGTGTGTGTGTGTGTGTGCGTTCGTTCGTTGCTTTGTTCGTTCGTTGCTTCGTTCGTTCTTGCACATACGCATGCAGGACTTGTGTTGTGTGTGCGTGTGCCCCTTGTCTCTCCCTCCCTCCCCCCCTTTCCCTTGTCTCTCCCTTGTCTCTCCCTCTGTCCTCTCTCTCTCCCATGGCTCTTTAGCCTTTGTAAAGTGTCTTGAGATAACTTGTTATGATTTGACACTTTAATAAAATTTAATTGAATTGAATTGAACCGAAGATCTACAAGCCCACAACGCCTCTAGGCAGCAACGCCTTGTGGGCTTGTATAGCTGTTATGTTTCGGGGGGACTTCTGGGCCACAGTAGCCTGTGATTAGGTCGATTTTCAGATGATA